>NW_022059786.1:0-116268 GCF_007399415.2 Gopherus evgoodei | reverse complement strand
TTTTCTGTTTGCCCCATGTGGTATTCGCTCCCCTTACTAGTAGTTTTTTTCTTTTCTGCCACTTCGACCCATCTGGCTCCAATTTCCCCTGCCTCAGTTACAGTTTGGGATTCCCATCTAGGATGTACCTTTCTTTTTCTTCAGGAACAGCCTCCAAGAACTGCTCCATTTGCATTAGGAAGGACAGTTTGGGCAGAGAGTTAGCATTTGCTCCTGATATCCAGGCACCCCAATTCTTTCCAATGTGGTAGGCATATCGGGTAAATGACACATCTGGTTTCCACCTTAGGGCTCTGAACCACCAACAATGGTGTTAGCTACATTCTCATACTGGCCTTGATTTGAAAAAGTTTATAATCATTCATGTTTTCCCTAGGCATTTCAGCCACCACCTCTGCTAAGGATCCACTAAGCTGTGGCCTCAGCTCTATCATGTATTGGTCTGTAGAGATGTTGTACCAAGGCAGGCCCTTTCAAAATTTTCTAAGAAGGCCTCAGTGTCATCACCAGCCTTGTAGGTGGGGAATTTCCTGGGATGAGGAACAGTACCTGGAGAAGGGTTTTTAGGGTTGGCTGGTACATCCGGCCTAGCCTGTGCTAAGTCCAGTTCTTGCTTTCTCTCTCTTTCCCTCTCTTCCATTTCTTTTTCTTTTATTTCTAACTCTTTTTGTTTCATCTCCAGCTCTTTTTGTTTCATTTCCAGCTCTTTTTCTTTCATCTCTATAGCTCTTCTGTGGGCAGCCTCCTTGGCTTTTTCTTCTGCATCCAGCCTAGCCATTTGCTGTTTAGTTGCTTTCTTGTGCTGCCCGCACCCCTCTGCAGCTCAGGCTGCTTGGTTAACAGAGATTTTCTAACTAGCTGTACCCAAGAGATAGAAAGAAAGAAAGAAAACAATTCACTTTTAAATGCCTTTTGCTGGCTGTCTGCTGGCTCACAGCTTGAAACCTCCTCTTACAAAGACCCTTGTTAAAAAAACTTAACACTTCTGCCCTCAGGCTGCTTTCCAAGCAGCTAGAAAGGAGAGAAAAAAAATCCTACTGGCTTTTGGTTTTTAAATACAATCCCACCGCTGTGCTGTCATGTCAAGGTTTTTTTCCCCACTTTGAACTTTAGGGTTCAAGAAGTGGGGACCTGCATGATCACTTTTAAGCTTAATTACTAGCTTAAATTTGGTACTCTGCCACCAGCCAAAAATATAGTGTTTGGCACACTTCCTGTTCCCCCAAAACCTTCCCTGGGGAACATAAATCCAAACCCCTTGAGTCTTAAAACAAGGAGAAATAAACTATCCCTCCTCTGTCCCCCCTCAGACTTTCCCATCCCTGGGTTGCCTTGGGAAGCTTCACACCGATCCAAACTCCTTGGATCTTAAACAAAAAAGGAATTAACCCTCTCCCTTTCTTCCCCCCCCCCCAATCCCTGGTAAGTTTAGACTCAATCTCTTGGATTCTAAAACAAGGAAAAAGGAATCAGGTTCTTAAAAAGAAAGCTTTTAATTAAAGAAAGAAAAGGTAAAATTTATCTCTGTAAAATCAGGATGGAAAATGCTTTACAGGATATTTAGATTTATATAGACTAGAGGGACTTCCCCCATCACAGCCCGAGATTCAAAGTTACATCAAACAGAGGTAAAAATCCTTCCAGTAAAAAGACACATTTACAAGTTAAGAAAACAAATATAAGACTAATCCACCTTGCCTGGCTATACTAACAATTCTGAAACATGAAAGACTGATTCAGAAAGATTGGGAAAGTCTGAGTGTACGTCTGGTCCCTCTTAGCCCCGAGAGTGAACAATGAACAGAACATACAGCACAAACAAAGACTTCCCTCCACCAAGATTTGAAAATATCTTGTCCCCCCATTGGTCTCTGGTCAGATGTCAGCCAGGTTCACTGAGCTTCTTAACCCTTTACAGGTAAAAGAGACATTAACCCTTAACCATCTGTTTATGACAGGGTGTTACCCGCCGGCTTTCTAAACCCAAAGCTCTCAGTAACTTTACTCCTTATGAGGCAGTGACAGGAAATCAATCAATGGGGACACAGCACACCCATCTGATAAGTGGTTGATATAAACAGTGCAAACAAGAGTGCTTTCACTTAAAGCTTTTACTTTATTTAGTCTCCAGCACGTACACACGCAAGCAACAGGTTATGTTGGAGCATCCCAAACTGTAATTACTCCAAGGTCTGGAGTGGTCCTTGAGTGTCCAGTGACAGATTTCCAGTGGCCAGCCTTCTGTCTGCTGCTGGGGAACTTGAGATGGGTTCACAGCAGAGTTCACTTAACCCAGATCTTGTCCCCTTCTTATCCTTACAAGTGTTACATAGCTTACCAATCAAAACTAACCATTAAGAAAGAAGCAGGTGTTAAAAACATATCACTTAAAAAAATTAGCAAGCAATTTTCAGCTGTTAACCTTGCAGCTGTATTTCCACATAACAGCAGTCAAAACTATAGCCAGACTTCCTGTTCTTCTAAGACGCAAACTTCAGCAATTTCAAAAGAGGGCTTACCAGGAAGGATTCAGGGTCATGCTCACTTCTTGTGATTGCTTAACTCCTGAGCTGCTTTTAGCAATGAGCAAGATAATCAGGATTCCAGCTACTGGCAGTGGTCTAGGCATTTTGCTAGTTGTCAAAAGCTCCCCTAAGAAGGGGTTTTAGGGGTAGCAACAAAAGGGTGATTAAAGTGGGGATAAATGGGGTGGTGGGTCAGTTGGAGAGGAATGGGAGCTAGGTGGAGTGGAGGGGAAGGGTGGGGCACTGCAAAGGGGGACTTGATAGTGAATGACAGGGGACTGGGGGGAAATAGAGGTAGAACAGGTATGGCTAACAGCCCCTATTTCCCTCTTGTGTGTGTGC
This sequence comes from Gopherus evgoodei, assembly GCF_007399415.2. Classification (NCBI taxonomy): domain Eukaryota; kingdom Metazoa; phylum Chordata; order Testudines; family Testudinidae; genus Gopherus; species Gopherus evgoodei. The sequence goes on along the minus strand of NW_022059786.1, from coordinate 113,401 downwards.
CAATATTTGCCTTTACCATCCAATACAGCTGCAGCGGACATAGTCAGTGCTGCTAGTGTGCAAGTAGATCATTACCACTAGTTATTGCCAGCTCTGGGGGACAACCTTAACTAAACTACAGTATTAACTAAAGTTTTGTTTTGGTTTGTTGCAATAGAGAGAGAGAGAGAGGGAGAGAGAGAAATAGATAGATAGACAGATCTTATCTAATTTACACTGGTGCAAGCCTAAAGTAACTCCATTAACTTTAGTTAACTGAGTTTTGATCATTATCACTCATTTTATATAAAGAGATTGCACATCACATTCCTGTGGAGACAATAATTCTATCTGTAAAAATAGATAGAATGAAGTCATAGTCGTGGGAGAAATCTGGAAATTTTATTCTTGGTTAATAATGTTCACTGAGTCAGTTTCCTAAGAGCACCTTTAATTTCCTTGTTCCTCATGCTGTAGATGATTGGATTCATGATTGGTGGCACCACGGAATAGAGCACACAAGATCCAGACCTGATAGACGGATGGAGGGTGTTTTCATATAGGCAAAGGTCTCAGTGCAATCAAACAAGGAGACCACAATGAGGTGAGGGAGGCAGGTGAAGACAGCTTTATGCCGGCCCCGCTCAGACAGGATTCTCAGCACCTTGGTGAAGATCTGAACATATGACACAATTATTATAACAAAGCAGCTTATAGTTGAACATGCAAAAAAGGTAATAACCCCAACTTCATTGAGATATGAGTCAGAGCAAGTGAGCTTGAGTAACTGTGCGATTTCACAAAAGAATTGATCCACCATGTTGCCTCCAAAGAAGATTAATGCAAATGTGTTCCCAGTGTGCAGTGCAGAGCAGAAAATACCACTGATCCAAGCACTGGCTGCCATTTCAATACAAGCTTTCTTGTTCCTCAGAGACTCATAGTGTAGTGGTTTGCAGATGGTGACGTAGCGGTCATATGCCATGATGGTGAGAAAACCAAAGTCAACCACCATGAAGAATATGAAGAGAAAGACCTGGGCAACACACTCAGAATAAGAAATTGACCTGGTGTTCAATAGGGAATTGGCCATGGACTTGGGGACAATGATGGAGATGGATCCAAGATCTTTCATGGACAAATTCATCAAGAAGAGGTACATGGGGATGTGAAGATGGCGGTCCAGGGCCACAGCTGCAATAATGAGGGGGTTTCCCATCAGGGCTGCCAGAAAAAATCCCTGGAAACACCACAAAGTGTAAAATCTGCAGCTCTCGAGCCTCAGAGAAGCTCAGGAGAAGGAATTCGGTCAAGGTAGTTTGGTTGGACATTTTCCTTTTCAGGACATCGTGTGCTGCCTGTGAAGGGATAGGCAAGGGCAATGTCAGGATAGAGCACTTCTACCTCCTCTTGTCTGACAATCACACCACGAGTCAGATGCATTATCATCACACCAGTGTAAATTGGTATGGCGCCCTTACAGTCAAAGGATGGCTCCATTTCCACCATCTGACTATCCATCCAAGATGTGACTTAATAAAAAGCAGTGTAAATATGGAATGAGTCACAACACAAATCGAACAATCTTAGGAATGATGGTCCTGCTTTGTGACTATGGAGAGCTATTTTAGGAGAGGAGAATGAGGCACTGCCTGCACTATGAAGTAGGAGTGTGATTCCCAGCTTGCATACACCCACTCGCAGTAGCTCAATGAGAGCTGGTGTGAGTATAAATTGCAGTGTATCCACCATATTATGGGCAGTGGCAGTGTAGGCACAGCTGAGCACGTTCCCGCAGGGCACAGAGGATGTTGTAGATGTGCCCATGGCCCCACAGATACACTGCTATTTGTACTCGCTCTAGCACTCATCAAGCTAGTGCAAGTATGTAAGCGGGAAATTACATCCCTAGGCCTTAGTTTAGACATAGCCTAGGTGAGTTTGACTTGTGTAGACTAGCAAAACACCAGCTGAGAGAGGATACGATCACTCTCTGTAAATAGATCAGGGAGGTAAACACCAGCGAGGGAGAAGAGCTAAAGGACAATATTGGCATAAGAACAAATGATGATAAACTGGCCATGACTAAATTTAGACTGGAAATGCAGAGAAGGTTTCTCCCCATCAGAGAAGGGAGGGCCAGGTACAGCCCTTGGAGCATCCAACCCAACTAGATTAACATGGGGATGGGTCAGTTTCTGATGGAGATTATATGACGGGGTTGCCAGTGGTAGCAGAGGATTGCACTTGATGACTCAAGTCCCTTCCTGTCATATGGTCTTATGACATGCAGCAAGTTCATCACTTGGAGAGGAAACTAAACTTCTAAACCACCAGCACAGCCTGATTCCCTTGTCCTAGGGAAACACGACACAGACACACCCAGTGCACTGAGCACCAGCTCATCTCTAATAGTTCCTCTCTCCCTTTCCCTGCCTTGTCCTGGGCTGCTAAGAGCGGGTTCAGGACTCTGTGAAAAAAAAATTTCTGGCTCCCCAGCACGGGTGGACTGGCTAAAAATCTTTATCCAGGATTTGTATTGATATGCAGAAAAAAAAATGCCCTACCTGGTATACAAATGAAACACGGAATAGGAAAACAAAACATTTATTCTTAAAGAACATATAAAAAAATTAAACATTTAAAAAAAACTTACATTAAAATCACATATGCAACATAGTCAGGCCCCCTTTCAGACCACTGGGTCCTAGTAATTTGTACCAGCTTCCCCTGCTCTCGTTGGCCCTGGCCTTGTCTAGTTGCACTGTGAGCTCCTGTGGGGAGTGTCTGTGTCTTACTATGTCTGTCTTCTGTACCCTTGTCAAGAACATTGGTGTTTAGCTGGCATCAGTGTGGGGCAGAGGTTCTGATGCTAGAATAGAAGAGTTGGGTTCTATTCCCATTGACCTCCTTTCTCTTCTTGGGTTGTGTCAGGATAGCTAGACCTTAGCTAGCTAGTTCAACTCCTACTCTAAGTTGAAAGATACTAGTGGTTATAAAACACATTCTGTGGCTAACAGCTTTGCTTGTTACTCAATTTTTATCGTCTACTCGCTATTCCTTTGAAACAGAAATAAACACAGTTGCAATAACACAAATGGGTTGGTAATCATGGTATTATTCACAACTATTGATGTTTCCTACTTTTGCTAACAACTCCATTACCAATAAGGGGCAGATAGAAATTTTCATTCAAATTTTTGTTTTCAAAAACAGGATTTTAAACTAAACAAAAATGGTCAGGGAAAGTGTCTGTGATATTATTTTTAAAAAAAAATTTGGAAACCCCAGTTTTCTTTTGTTTTCATATTAAAATTTTCAGTTTTCAAGTTTTCAGCTGAAAAAATAGTTTTTGGCTGCCAAGTCTCCAAAGCTTTTCTGATTTCGGGTGTCTGGTGCAAAGTCAAAATTTTCCACTGATTTTTTTTTCTGACTGGATCTAAATGTATGACTACATAGATAGCAAAAGCCTTACAGAGTTCAAAATGTAATTTACATGTTGGGTCTTATGTATGCTCTGTATATTAATCCCCAAATATATTTAATTGAAATAATGAATTTACTGTGCAGGTCATTATGGATTTTTCCCAAACTTGTGATGCATTTGATCCTCCAGTGCCAGGATTCTTTGGTCTTTATCTATCTAATTCCATTGTTAACACCAATGGAGTATCTAGAAGCCAAAAGCTAAGCCATGTACGAGTAATTTCTCCTCTAACTCTTAGACTGATCTGACAGAGCTAGGCACAGACCTGTTGCCCTCAGTAGACGAGCTGTTTGCAGCTGGCTTTGAGCTTCACTGATATTAAAGAACTGATGCTTATGGAAGGTGACTTATCCATGTCTATTTTCAGGCTTATGGGACTCACTCCCTGGAGCTCTGCACAGCTCAAAAGCATAGGCCCAGAGGCAAAAGTTTAAAGAGTCATAGAGAAAGCCAAAAGGAGCTATTATGATCCTATAGTTTGTCCCTCTGCATAGCACAGGCCCTAGGATCTCCTCCAAAGTTCCCCAACTCCAGCCCAGTTCTATGTTATCTGTGGGTCAGGATTACAAAGGCATTTAGGCACCTAAAGTTGGAGACAGGTGCCTACTGGGATCTGTCATAGCGCCTAAGTGAGCCAGGTGGCTAAGTCCTATTGACATTCAATGGGATTTAGGAGCCTAATGTGCTTAGGTGCTATTGTAAATCCCAATAAGTCTGTATCTCCATTCTTAGGTGCCTAAAACCCTTGCAATCCTGGTCCTATGTCTATCTCATTAACTTCCAAGGACTGGGCGTCTCTTGAATTTCAGAAACTTTAAGCCTGAGTTTTGCAAAGGAGTCTAAGAGAGTAAGACATGAACTCCCTTAGACTCCTTTTAACGTCCCAGCCTATGATAACAAGTACAGCCAGGTAACAGTGGCTAGAAAGGTGATCAAGATGCGAAGTTAGCTCAATTCTTTGTGCCTTAGTGTCTCCAGGCCTAACATGGGACTTATAGTGATTCCTTAATTTCGGCCTGACCCACAATTTTTTTTCTCTAAGTAAGTGCTGTGAACCTTCTCTTTGTTAAGCTATGTGTTGATTTATTTATTTATTTTGTTTGTTTGTTTATTTGTTTTATGGAAAATTCAGTTTTCAGCTAAACAATTTTTTCTCAGAATATTTTCTTGGAAATATTGATTATTCTTGGAAAACTGAAAACTAAAAAAAATGGTTTTAATCTTAAAATGTGCATTTTTCAGCTGAATTTTTTGACAGACAAAAAGTAAAAAACAAATCCATAAATAAAACTCTTATTTTGGGGTTTCAGTGAAAATTCAAAATTTTGCAGAAGGGAATAAAAATTCTGACCAGCAGTAGATATTTCATTACATTGAAACCAAAAATCAAAAACAGGTCAAATTGTAATTTCACATTTATATTCTTAAATTTCTCCTGTATATTAATCCCCCAAAATATATTTAATTTAGATAGAAAATTTACTGTGCTGGTCTTTGTGGAGTTTGTCTCAGCTTGTGATTCCTTCAGTTCTCAACCATTAGTATTGTTTAGTCTATCTACCTGTCATGCACCCATCATTGTATTAGGCTTTGGCTACACTTGCAGCTGTACAGCGCTGGGAGTTACCGCTGTCTTCATACAGCTGTGTAGGGAGAGCGCTGCAGTGTGGCCACACTGACAGCTGCCAGCTCTGCAGTGTGGCCACAAATGCAGCATTTGCAGCGCTGTTGGGAGTGGCAGAACAGGCATTCTGGGATACCTCCGAATACCTCTGGAGGCCAATTACAGCACTTTTGGTGGCCACACTGATGGAGCAGCACTGCATCACCAGTGCTGCAATCGTTATACCCCAGGCAGAGCAGGAGTACAGCCAGGGATGCAGCCAGGGAGATGCAGCGCTGTATGTGCCTTGCAAGTGTGAACGGTGAGTAAGTTGCAGCGCTGTAAACCCACCACCAGCGCTGCAGCTCTCCAGTGTAGCCAAGACCTTAGCCCACAGTTGTTTCCATGTGTTCAGTTGAGTTATGCTGATTTATACAGGCTGAGATCTGGCCCACTCTCTCCAATGGAGCTATGTCAATTACAGCTGGGGATCTGTCCCATTACAGTTTCAAATCCATATTCTGTGCCTGTGAATCTGAACTGAAGACAAGTCACAAGTTCCTAACTCTTCTGCACTTCCTTAATTCTTTGCTTTTGAGATTAATTAGAAATGTAACTTTTAATGGTTAAGGATTGATTCATTCAATCCTCGGGATAGAACTTGGAGGAATTCAGTGTTGCTAAGATTTTCTGTATCTAGTCTTCCTCTTCTATTGGGACAAATGGCCCAACTTTTCTTTCTTTCTTTCTTTCTTTCTTTCTTTCTTTCTTTCTTTCTCAGCAATTTCATTTTTTCTTACCTCAGACAACAGCTCATCAAGCAAAAGGTGCAATGATTCATGACATTAGTGTATATCAGCCGTAATTTTATTGAAGTCAATGGGGCCTGATCCCCAGTTTGTGTAAATTGGCATAGTGCTAAGGAGCTCTGTTGCTTTGCTTAAGTTGAGATTTTGAAGAACTTGCAAAAGAAACAAAAATTAACAGCAAAATACTACTACTACTACTACTACTACTACTAATAATAATAATAATGCTAGAAGCAGGAAGCCTGTCAAACAGTCAGTGGACCAAATGGATGATTGAGGTGCCAAAGGAGCACACAAGGAAGAAAACACCATGTCAGAGAATCTAAATGAATTCTTTCCATCAGTCTTCACTTCAGAGAATGTGAGGGAGATCCTCACACCTGAACCATTCTTTTTAGGTGACAAATCTGAGGAACTGTCCCAGAATGTGGTGTCAATAGAGGAGGTTTTGGAACAAATTGATAAATTAACAGTAATAAGTCACCAGGACCAGATGGTATTCACCCAACAGTTCTGAATGAACTCAGATACGAAACTGCTAAATTATTAACTGAGGTATGTAACCTATAGCTTATATCAGCCTCTGGATCAGATGACTAGAGGATAGTTAATGTAACACTGATTTTTTTAAAAAGTCTTCAGAGGCAATCATGGCAATTACAGGCCAGTAAGCGTAAATTCAATACCAAGAAATTGGTTGAAACTACAGTAAAGAATAGAAATATCAGGCACATAGATGAACACAATATGTTGGAGGAAGAGCCAACATGACTTTTGTAAAGAGTAATCATGCCTCACCAATCTATTATAATTCTTTGATGGTGTCAACAAACATGAGGACAAGGGTGATACACTCAACACAGTGTACTTGGACTTTCAGAAAGCTTTGACAAGGTCCCTCACCAAAGGCTGTTAAGGAAAATAAGCAGTCAGGAGATAAGAGGGAAAGTCCTCTCATGGATCAGTAACTGATTGAAAGATAGTAAATAAAGAGTAGGAATAAATGGTCAGTTTTCCTACTGGAAAGTGATAAATAGTGGAGTCCCCCAAGGATCTGTACTGGGACCAGTACTGTTCAACATATTCATAAATGACCTGGAAAAATGGGTAAACACTGGCATGGCAAAGTTTGCAGATGATACATATTTACTCAAGATAGTTAAGCCCAAAGCTGACTGCAAGGAGTTACAAAGGGATGACACAAAATTGGGTGTCTGGGCAACAAAACAGCAGATGAAATTTAGTGTTGATAAATGCAAAGTAATGCACACTGGAAAACATAATCTCAACTATACATACAATATTATGGGGTCTAAATTATCTGCTACCACTCAAGAAAGTGAAGTCATTGTAGATATTGTTCTGAAAACATCTCAATGTTCAGCGGCAGTCAAAAAAGCTAACAGAATGTTAGGAACTATTAGAAAAGGGATAGATAATAAGACAGAAAATATCATAATGCTTCTATATAAATCCATGGTTCACCTGCACCTTGAATACTGCATGCAGTTCTGGTCACCCCATCTCAAAAAAGATATATTAGTGTTAGAAAAAGTATAGAGAAAGGCAACAAAAGTGATTAGGGATATGGAAAAGCTTCCATATGAAGAGGGATTTAAAAGATAATTTTAAAAGGGCCTATTCAACTTAGAAAAGAGACGAGAAAGGGAGGATATGATAAAAGTCTATAAATCATGTATGATGTGAAGAAAGTGAGTATGGAAGTGTTCTTTACTCCTTCACATAACTGAAGGACCAGGGGGTCACCCAACAAAATTAATAGGCAGCAGGTTTAACACAAACAAAAGAAAGTACTTCACACAACGCAGAGTCTACCTGTGGAACTTATTCCAAGGGAATGTTGTGAAGGCCAAGATTATAATGAGGTTCAAAAAAGAATTAGATAAGTTCATGGAGGATAGGTATATCAGTAGCTATTAGCCAAGATTATAAGGGGTGCAACCCTGTACTCTGGGTTTCCATCAACCTCTGACTGCCAAGAGCTGGGACTGGACAACAGGGGATGGATCACTCAATAGTTACCTGTTCTGTTCATTCCCTCTGAAGCATCTGGCATTGGCCACTGGATACTGGGCAAGATGGACCATTGATCTGACCCAGTATGACCGTTGGGGAATACGTCACATGTCTCTATGTGAGACAGATGCAAGTGTATCTATTATTCTCTATAGAGATAGAAAGATAGTCATGTACCTTTATTTGCTATTTTTCTCACTATTTCTTATACTATGGGATAGTATTAAAATGGAAAAAAGTCAATGATGGTTATGAAGGAGATTACAGAGATACAATATCAGATAGTAAACAGTCAGTAGGAAAGTTTTAGAGTTTGCTTAAATAGCTGATAGCTAAGAAATAAAAATAATGACACAAGATGACAAAGCGCCAGGTTTAATTTTTAAAGTAAATTTTACTTAACATTTTCTACTGATGCCCAGGCAAATTTCCATCTATGCAGAGCCCTTCGCTTCTGTGGTGACAATGAATACACAATGTCAAATAACACATAGACCAGGGGCTGCTCTACACATTTCGCCACCCCAAGCATGGCGGCATACCGCGGGGGGTGCTCTGCTGATCCCGCGGCTTCAGTGGACCTCCCGCAGGCATGCCTGCGGAGGGTCCGCTGGTCCCACAGCTCCACCAAACCGCGGGACCAGCAGACTCTCCGCAGGAACACCTGCGGGAGATCCACCAGAGCCGCAGGACCAGCGGACCCTCCATAGGCAAGTTGCCAAAGGCGGCCTGCCTGCCGTCCTCCCGACGGCCGACATAGTGCCCCCCGCGGTTTGCCACTCCAAGCACGGGCTTGGCGTGCTGAGGTCTGGAGCAGCCCCTGACACAGATTTAAACAATGTTAAGGTCAGCTTTTGCCTTTTGGCCCTGCTCCCCCACCGGAGCCCCGCAACCCCCTCGGCCCCGATCTCTCGTCCAGAGCCCCGCAACCCTGCGGTCTCACTCCCCCAGCCAGAACCCCGCAATCCCAGGGCCCCGCTACCCTAGCCAGAGCCCAGCAATCCCACGGTCCTGCTACCCCGGTCACAGAGCGGCAGTCCCGCGGCCCTGCTACCCCGGCCAGAGCCCCGCAACCCCGCTCTCCCGGCCAGAGCCCAGCGACCTTGTGATCCCACTCTCCCAGCCACAGCGCAGCAAGTCCCTCAGCTTTGCTACCCCAGCCAGAGCCCTGCAACCCCGCGGTCCCGCTCCCCCGACCAGAGCCCCTCAACCCTGCTCTCCCGGCCAGAGCCCCACAGCTCCCCTACCCCGGCAGGAGCCCCGCAACCCTGCGGCCCCAGTTCCCCGGCCCAAGAGTGGCAAGTGCAGCTGCCCTGCTCCCATGGCCGGAGCCCTGCGGTCCCACTTCCACCGCCGGAGCACGGAAATCCGAAGTGCCGCAGGGAGAGTACATGTCCCATGAATCGGGCCCCGCACTGGCTAAAGCCGGCCCTGACCGTTCTTATGAACTGTACATAGATCACCAATCCAGTTCATACAGCTTAGATGCTTGTGCCAACATTGCCACTAGTGGACTTGAGGCGTGAATGGTCCCTGTGTGGGTAGCTATGAATGTAAGGCGGGTGTTGAACACTCCAAAGCTCAGGCCTGATTCTTTCTGTTGTTTTTGTTTGGCCAATGATAAAGGATAGGCCAACTGTAAAATTTGAGGCTTGGTAAATTTCCACTTCCCAAAGCCTTCAGCTGGCATTTTCAAAGGGATTAATTTTCAAAGGAGCCCAGCTACCATGGACTGTCAGATATCCAGTGAATGGAATAACCTTTAACTGATACACAGCTGGGAGCAAATTGATCTGTGTGAGCTAGAGGTGAGAAGGTCCCTGTCTCAGATGAGATGGGAGCAGCCCTACACTTTCAAACCCCCAAACTCCTGTTCATCTAGTTCAACCCCCTACTCAAAGCAGGACCAATCCTCAATTTTTGCCCCAGATCTCTATAAATGGCCCCCTCAAGGATTGAACCCTGGGTTTAGCAGGAAAAATGCTAAATCACTGAGCTAGCCTTCCCCTTAGGGTTTGTGCTAAGCCCTACCCCTATTGCAGTACTAGGTGCCTCAGTCCAGGCTGGTGGAAAGCATTCATCTTGGCTTGTGATCCAAGGATCGGGCACATATGGTATTTTTTTGCAAGGTAGCTGAGCCTCTTGCTCATAACTGTCAGACCTGTGGCTAGGCTACTCAGCTTGTACGTGGGAGAGCCCTGGTTCAAATCCCTCCTCTGCCTGATGAGGAAATGGGATCTGCCATCTCTCAGGTGAATCCTCTAACCACTGCACTGTTGGATATTCTGAGATGGGTGCCTTCAATTTGATCTGATCCATCTTGGATAAAGACATCACTGGGACAGAAAGCAAGCAAGCACCAGAGTGACTCTCTAGCCTGGTGCTTAGCACAATCCTCCCAGAGGTGGCAAACCCATGGTCTAGTCCCCTACTCCAATGACTCTGCGGTTATTTATTGACAGGGAGCCCTTCCTGATAATACTCCATAGCACTGATGATGTGGACAGTGGCACTACATCCTTTCTCAGTGCAAGCCCTTGTCAGTGTTTTTCTCTCTCTGCTCATCCACACTTTTTGCCCTGTTATTCAATCCCAGATGACAGGTTTGAGTTTGGGGCTTTGGCTGGGTTGAGTGACCAGGAATCACAGGAGAGATCCTGACCCATCAGAGCAAGGGGGACCAGTGGGTAGGACAGACTCAGCAGAGGTCTCTCTGGAGAAGCCCAGAGTCTGGAATGGGCCTGAGGAGCAGAGAAAGCTGGACCTGATGCTCTAATCCAAGGGTAAAGACTAGAAGAATTTCAGGGCACAGGGAGTCTCCTGAAGGGGACCCAGAGGGGACCCAGGGTCAGAAAGGACTTGGGAAGAAGCTCTACAGAGGAGAGGATTGACTGGAGTGACCTGTACTGCAGGGCAGGAACAGAATCAGCAGAGGGAATTAGGAGTCCAGGAGGAGTGTAATGGCCTGGTGAGCCTGGAGAAAGCAGCCTGGAAAGACTGGCTTTGAGATAAACGTTTATTTTATGTCAATGGCCAGATCCCAGAAGCAGAGATAAATTTAAATGCACCAATTGTAGCAGTTTGTTTAATTGGGAAAGGGGAGAAACTGAGGCAGTGGCAAGTCTGACACCAGTTGGCCCTATCCTTAATCCAACAAAACACAAGCATGAGATTAACTTCCAGTTTTCAATGGGACTGCACATGTATTTAAAGTTAAGCATGTCCTGAAATGGTTTGCTGGATCAGGGTCTTAGTGCAGAATATTCAATGGAGGGGAGTTTCAAATTCATAACATGAGTGTTCTGAATAGATCCTCAGGTTGTGTAAATTCTCAGAGCTCTGTTGACTTCAATGGAGATATAACAGTTTACACCAGCTGAGAATTTGTCCCTTCCTTTTTAAGGGACCTGCATAACCTGGTTAATGTCAGGCTGGCTGAGTGGTCTAAGACTCTGTCTTTTTATGGAAACCTGGGTTCAAATCCCACTTATAACACATTCCTTTCATATAAGTAGGAGCATTGTCTGCAGATTCAGAGACGTTATCATTCCCCTCTATTCTGCATTGGTGAGGCCTCATCTGGAGTACTGTGCCCAGTTTTGGGCCCCACACTACAAGAAGGATTTGGAAAGAGTACAGCAAAGGTCAACAAAAATGATTAGTTTCAGAGTAGCAGCTGTGTTAGTCTGTATCTGCAAAAAGACCAGGAGTACATGTGGCACCTTAGGGTATGTCTATACTACCTGCCGGATTGGTGGGTAGTGTTTGATGTATTGGGGATCGATTTTTCGCATCTAGTCTGGACATGATAAATTGATCCCTTAATCAACGCCTGTACTCCACCTTGGTCGGAGGAGTAAGCGGAGTCGGCAGGGGAGCTGCGGGAGTCGACTTACCGGTGTGAGAATGGCCAGGTAAGTAGAATTAAGATACTTTGACTTCAGCTACATGAATAGCATAGCTGAAGTTGCGTATCTTAGTTCGAACCTCTCTGCTAGTGTAACCCAGGCCTTAGAGACTAACTAGATACATACAGAGAACATGAAAAGGTGGCAGTTGCCCTACCCACTCTAAAAGGCTAATTAATTAAGATGAGCTATTATCAACAGAAGAAAATAATTGTAGTGATAATCAAGAGCCCATTTGAGACAGTTTGACAAGAAGGTGTGAGGATACTTAACATAGGGAAATAGATTCAATGTGTGTAATGGCTCAGCCATTCCCAGTGTCTATTTAAACCTAACATGATGGCATCTAGTTTGAATATTAATTCAAGTTCAGCAGTTTCTTGTCGGAGTCTGTTTTTGAAGCTTTTCTGTTGCAAAATTACCACCTTTAAGTCTGTTAGTGAGTGACCAAAGAGATTGAAATGTTCTCCTACTGGTTTTTGAATGTTATGATTCCTGATGTCAGATTTGTGTCCATTTATTCTTTGCGCAGACTGTCAGGTTTGGCCAATGTACATGGCAGAGTGGCATTGTTGGCACATGATGGCATATATCACATTGGTAGATGGCTAGAGCACATGACTTATGAGGAGAGGCTGAAGGAAATGGGATTGTTTAGTCTGCAGAAGAGAAGAATGAGGGGGGATTTGATAGCTGCTTTCAATTACCTGAAAGGGGATTCCATAGAGAATGGACTGTTCTCAGTGATACCAGATGACAGAACAAGGAGTAATGGTCTCAAGTTGCAGTGGGAGAGATTTAGGTTGGATATTAAGAAAAACTTTTTCACTAGAAGGGTGGTGAAGCACTGGAATGGGTTACCTAGGGAGGTGGTGGAATCTCCTTCCTTAGAGGTTATTAAGGTCAGGCTTGATAAAGCCTTGGATGGGACAATTTAGTTGGGGATTGGCCCCACTTTGAGCAGGGGGTTGGACTAGATGACCTCCTGAGTTCCCTTCCAACTCTGATATTCCATGATTCTATGAACTGATCCACTCAGGGAAGGGAAACGGAGCATATTAAAAATGTATCCAGTTGAAACAGCTTAAAGTTCAAACACCAAGTATTTAGGATGAACTGTTTGTAGATGAGCTGTGGAGTAAGGTATTGTGAGAGAAATTCTTTGGTAAATAATGTTTAATAATTAATTTTTATAAGAAAATCATGATCTAGGCATAGTCTTGGATGGGAAATGAGTCTGAATAATTTGCATAAACAATTCATTATCTATCTATCTATCTATCTATCTATCTATCTATCTATCTATCTATCTATCTATCTAACAATTCACAATCAATTAGAAATCTATCATTATGACACAATTAGGTTGTGTGTTAGGACAAAGAATGGTCCTCTCTCTCTGTCTATCTAATTTCAGACTCTGCCTTTGTCATATATGCAGTGTACACAACCATGCACAAAAATAGTGTTCTTATACTAACAACATGCCAACTTCTTAGATCCTTTCCCAGTTTGGATGTGACTAGATTTACACTGGATAACATATGGAATACCAGATCGGTGCAAGTTTGAGCATTTTCCCATTCACACTAATATTACAACAAAATGACCCCTGACAAATAACTTGCACCAGAGTTTGTTACTACTGAACTTAGTCCTGTGTCTTTGGTCCAAGACCTTGTCAGTATTAAACTGGTGGTGTTAAAGGAGCTACTCTGCATCTGCTCTGATTTAGGTGAGATGAGAATCTCACACTTATATCTCTGTTGCATTCATTTTCTCCAAGCTGTCTGGATCCACACTTGGATCCTTGTGTGTATTGGCCACTGACCAAATCATGATTCCTTTGAAGTGAGTGGCTAAATTCCAGTTACTTCAATGGGATCAGAATTTGGCCTCATTATCCAGACTCTGATTGTCTTTAGGAAACATTGCAAAACCTTCCTCTTAAATAAGCCTTCCATCAACATCAAAAATAACACAACACTGATTTATGCAGTGGTGTTGTCGCCATGTTGGTCCCAGGATATTAGAGAGACAAGGTGAATGAGATAAGATCTTTTATTCCTCAACTTCTGTTGGTGAGATAGACAAGCTTTTGAGCTTACACAGAGCTCTTCTTCAGGTCTAGGAAATGTACTCAGAGTGTTACAGCTAAATACAAATTGGAACAGATTGTTTAGTGTAAACAGTTAACACATATTTCAAGGGACCATTCAAGGTGAATTGGCCTGTTGACAACACAGGGTATCATCAAACAATTACAATCCATACTCAATGGGGACCACGTCCTGAAAGAAATCTTTCCAGATCTCCCTCTTCTGGCCCTCAGACAACCTTCCAACTGCTCCAAGCTCATCCTCTGAAGCAAGCTCTCCACAGAACGGGACACACCAACGCAGCCAGAACAACAGATATAAAACCTGCAGACATATCTCCACTGCTATGATGATCCGCAGCCCCCACAAAACATCTGTCAAGATCCATGGGTCCTACACATGCTTATCACAACATGTGGTGTGCCTCATCCAGTGCACTAAATGCTCCAATAACAATTATGTGGGTGAAACCAAACAATCACTATGCTCTTGAATGAACTCACACAGGAAAATGATAAAAGACAAAAACACTCTACTGTGTATGGGTGAACACTTTTTTTTATATCTGCAAAAAAAGTCTATATCTGATCTCTCAGTCCTTCTCTCAAAGGAAACTTGCACAACACCTTCAAGGGATGGGCCTGGGAGCTTAAATTCATAATGTTGCCAGATGCCAAAAATTATGGACTGATAAGAGACACTGGATTTATGGCTTATTAAGACAATCCATAATCCACTAACTACCCCCCCACCTCCTTCCCTGTGACTGGAGGTGTGTTAATGGACATCTTACTTACATTGGTATAAACCTAGAATAACTCCATTGACTTAGTGGAGCGAGTCTGGATTTACCACTATAAATATAGCATTTTGCATAAAAAAAATCACACAGCATATTCTTCTGGGGACAATAACAAAGTGTCATCAACGGATTGTGTTTGTAAAGAAACACAGATTAAATCCATGTTCATAAGAGAAATAGAAACACTTTATTCTTGCTGAACAACCTCCACCCAGTGAGTTTCCTCAGGGAAGCTTTGGTTTCCTTGTTTCTCATGCTATAGATGATCGGATTCATCACTGGTGGTAGTATGGAAATAAAGAACAGCCACTATGAGGTCCAGATCTGATGGAGAACTGGAGGCGGGTTTCAGGTAAGCAAAGATGCCAGTGGAAACAAACAAGGAGACCACAATGAGGTGAAGGAGGCAGGTGGATAGGGCTTTATGCCGACCCTGCTCACTGGGGATTCTCAGCACTGTTTGGAAGACCTGAGTGTAAGACAGAATTATAAAAACAAAACAGCTTAACGTTAAACATGCACCGAAGATGAGTACCTCGACTTCACCAAGGTATGTCTCAGAGCAAGCGAGCTTGAGTAGCTGGGGAATTTCACAGAAGAACTGATTCACCTCATTGCCCCCACAGAAGGAGATTGCAAATGTGCTTCTGGTATGCAGTGAAGAATAGACAATTACACTGATCCAGGCACTGGCTGCCATTTGGACACAAGCTCTCCTGTTCATTATAGCCTCATAGTGCAGTGTTTTGCAGATGGCAACATATTGATCGTATGCCATGACGATGAGTAAGGCGAAGTCAGATACAGCAAAGACGAGGAAAAAGACTTGGGCGACACATCAACAATAGTAAATGGACTGGTGTTCATAAGGGAATTGGCCATGGATTTGGGGATTGCGACAGAGATGGTACCGAGATCTAGAATGGACAAATTCATCAGGAAGAAGTACATAGGGCTGTGAAGGTGGTGATCAAGAGCTATGGATGTGATGATAAGAAGATTCCCTGTCAGGGCTGCCAGGTAAAGCACCAGAAACACAAAGAAGTGCAAAATCTGCAGCTCCCGAATATCAGAGAATCCCAGGAGAAGGAACTCGGTTATGTTGGTTTGGTTGGACATTTTCTTTCTTAGTTCGTTGTGTCCTACCTGTGGAGGGAAAGACAAGGGCAATGGTCAGGATTACACTGAGAGAGAGAGTGACCCTGATTTCCCTCTCCATAATATCTCATGATGTGAATGTCAAAGGTGCACAGCATTGGTCACTACTATTGACTGGAGTAGCTAGTGTTCCTCACCGCTCACAAACAGAGCACTACTCTGCTGTGTTATCAAAGGACAGTAAATTGGCATCGCTCCCTTAAAGTCAATGTAGCTCAGTCAGTTTACACTATCTGAGGATCTGGCCCAATATGTGGCTTGATCAAATGCAGTATGGAGGATGAAACAAAGTACAACCCAAATCCAACAATGTTAGCCAATGTTTTGCCCCTATTGCTACAGATACCAGGCTCATAACTTGTCCCTGAAACTAAAATGCCCACACAGCCTGATTCCCACTTGGGTGACCAGACAGCAAATATGAAAAATCGAGAAAGGGGGTGGGGGGTTATAGGAGTCTATATAAGTAAAAGACCCCAAAATAGGGATATCTGCTGACCCTAATTCCCACTTTCCTGGGAAAAGCAGCGTAAACTTATCAGGAGTCCCACATGGCAGCTTCTCTTTGATGATTCCATCCCAACACCTGCTGCCTGTTTACACATTGATTTATGGCACCAAATCTCTGCATTTCCATCTCTGG
Source organism: Gopherus evgoodei (assembly GCF_007399415.2). Taxonomy (NCBI): domain Eukaryota; kingdom Metazoa; phylum Chordata; order Testudines; family Testudinidae; genus Gopherus; species Gopherus evgoodei. The sequence continues at coordinate 96,876 of NW_022059786.1, read as the reverse complement.
GTGATGATGGGCTAGTAGCATTGCTCAGTTACTGCTAGGTTGTATTGTTTCCCTCTGTGACTTTATGTCTGTATAGTGTGGGTCAGTGGCAGTCAGGAGACTTGGGTCCTACTCTTGGCTTTGCCACTGACCTTCACTGTGACCTTGGGGCAGTTACTTCTGCCTCTCTTTCCTCTCCCTCCATTCCTCTGTCTTGTCTCCTTTGAATATAAACTCTTTTGGGGATGGACTGTTTTTTCCTAGGTGTATGTTATGTGTATGTGTGGACAGTATTTTTGTATAGCGGGCAGCAGTGTGGGACAGAGGCTACGATGGTAGAAGAGGAGAGCTGAGTTCTAGTTCCATCAACCTCTTGCATTTCCTAGGGTAAGATCAAGCTAGACAGGCTTTGTCTGGGGGCTTCAACTCCCTGGGCTTCAGTTTAGAGAGGTTAGTATGTTTAAAACATATTGTGTGGGCTACCAACTTTGCTACTTACTCAGGCTACGTCCAGACTACCCGCCGTATCGGCGGGTTAAAATCGATTGCTCGGGGATCGATATATCGCATCTCATCTAGATGCGATATATCGATCCCCGAGCGCGCTTATATCGATTCCGGAACTCCATCAACCCCAACGGAGTTGTGGAATCGACAGAGAAAGCCGCGAACATCGATCCCGCGCGGTGAGGAGGGGTGAGTAATCCGATCTTAGATATTCGACTTCAGCTACGTTATTCACGTAGCTGAAGTTGCGTATCTAAGATCAATTTCCCCCCATAGTGTGGACCAGTCCTTAGTTTCACCATCCAGCAGCTACCTCTTTGAAAGACATAAACACGGTTGCAATAGAGGGAATGGGTTGGAAACTGTGGTGTCATTGGACAATATTCATGTTCCCCGAACCCTGGCTTAAAGCTAAGTTTCCAGTAGTCAGACAATTTCTGCTCTATTTCAAAAGAAAATCGAGTTTTCAGTTGAATACATTTTCATGGAAAGTCTCTGCTAGCCGTAAAAATGAAAACATTTTGTTATTATGACTAAAATTTTTCAGTTTCCAACAGTTTCAGGATGAAATTGTTTGGTTCTCACAACCTCAATGAAAAGTCTTTTTTTTCTGATAGATTTTTTTTTTAAATCTAATCAACTCTAGATGTCTGCATAATTTGATAGTTAAAGTCTTAGAGAGCTCTAATGGCAATTCATATTTCTGAAATTAAAATTTCCCTGTACATTAATACTCTAACATGTTTAATTGAAATAGAAAACGTACTTTCATAGAATCATAGAACTGGAAAGGGCCTTGAGAGGTCATCTAGTCTAGTTCGCTGCAATCCTGGCAGGACTAAGTATTATCTAGATCAGGCCTGTACAACTCGTAAAGAGGCAAGGGCCATGTTGCTCCAAAGAAAACAGTTGAGCGCTGAATCCCCCTGGCCCCGTTGCACCTCCTCCAGGTCTGAGAAACCCCCCAAAATACTCCCTCACCCAGCACCGCCCACTCCACAGAAACAAACCCACTTCCCCAGCACTGCCCCACCGAAACAACGGTATTGAACCTTGGTAATATGTAATAGTGGGCCCCTAAGGTAGTATAATTAAGATAAAAGAAAAATGTCTTTTTGCTGGAAGTAGAATAAGATCTTCCCCCAACTTTGTAATCAATTGTCCTGTTGAATGAATGAGGTGTGAATGAGGAAGGTGTGGAAGGCAGCACCTCCAGACAGCTGCAATCCTTGGAGAGGGGATGAGAGCCAGACCAGTTCAATAGAACAGGTCAGACATTCACTCCTCACTTGCCTCCTCAGCCCCTCCATCCACCTCCGGCTCACCTACTCACCTTCCACCACTGCCCACCCGCTCGCCTCCTCAGCCCCCTATCCACTCCAGCTTGCCTCCTTACCCCCTGCCACTGCCCACCCGCCTCCTCAGCCACCCTCCCTCACCCACCGCTCGCCTATTTACCCCCCTTGGGCCGCACAGTGAGCCCATCTACTCATCCCCCATTGATCACACAGTGAGCCCACACAGGCCGCATGCAGCCCCCAGGCTGCATGTTGCACAGGCCTGATCTAGACCATTCCTGACAGGTGTTTGTCTAACCTGCTCTTAAAAATCTCCAATAAAGGAGATTCCACAACCTCCCGAGGCAATTTATTCCAGTGCTTAACCACTCTGACAGTTAGGACGTTTTTCCTAATGTCCAACTTAAACATTCCTTGTTGCAATTTAAACCCATTGCCTCTTGCCCTGTCCTCAGAGGTTAACAGTTTTCTCCCTCCTCTTTGTAACAACTTTTTATGTACTTAAAAACTGTTATCATATCTCCTCTCAGTCTTCTCTTATCCAGACTAAACAAACCCAATTTTTTCAATCTTCCCTCCTAGGTCATGTTTTCTTGATATTTAATCATTTTTGTTGCTTTCCTCTGGACTTTTTCCAATTTGTCCAAGTATTTCCTGAAATGTGGCACCCAGAACTGGACACAACACTCCAGCTGAGGCCTAATCAGTACAGAGTAGAGTAAAAGAATTACTTCTCTTGACTTGCTTACAACACTCCTGCTAACACATCCCACAATGAGGTTTGCTTTTTTTGCAACAGTGTTGCACTGTTGACTAATATTTAGCTTGTGATCCATTATGACCCCCAGATCCCTTTCTACAGTATACTTTCCTAGGCTGTTATTTCCCATTTTGCATGTGTGCAGCTGATTGTTCCTTCCTAAGTGGAGTACTTTGCATTTATCCTCATTGAATTTCATCCTGTTTACATCTGACTATTTCTCCAGTTTGTCCCGATCATTTTGAATTATAATCCTATCCTCCAAAGCATTTACAACCCCTCCCAGCTTGGTATCACCTGCCAACTTTATAAGTGTACTCTCTATGCCATTATCTAGATCATTGATGAAGATATTGAACAGAACCCGACCCAGAACCGATCCCTGTGGAACCCCACTCGTTATACCCCTCCAGCATGACTGTGAATCATTCATAACTACTCTCTGGGAACAGTTTTCTAACCAGTTATGCACCCATCTTATAATAGCCCCATCTAGATTGTATTTCCCTAGTTTGTTTATGAGAAAGTCATGCCAGAAAGTATCAAAAGCCTTACTAAAGTCAAGATATACCACATCTATCGCTTCTTTCCTTCTGCACGGCTTTTTACCCTGTCAAAAAAAAAATGTCAGGTTGGTTTGATGTGATTTGTACTTGAAAAATCCATGTTGACTGTTGCTTATCACCTCTTTATCTTCTAGATATTTGCAAATTGTTTGCTTGGAGTATTAGCTCCATTATCTTCCTGGGTATAGAAGTTAAGCTGATTGGTCTGTAATTCCCTAGGTTGTCCTTATTTCCCTTTTTATAGATTGGCACTATATTTTCTATTTTCCGGTCTTCTGGAATTGCTAATGACTCAGATATCAACTTCTTCATATTCATCCTTTGTAATTTTACCTACTTTCCACTTTTTGTAGGACTCTTTTTTTTGAGTTTTAGGTCATTGAAGATCTGGTTGAATTAGGGTGGTCTCTTGCCATACTTCCTATTATTCTTACTCAGTGGGATAGCTTGCTCTTGTGCCCTTAGTAATGTCTCTTTGCAAAACTGCTAACTGTTTTCAATTGTTTTCCCCCTTGGACTTGCTTCCCATGGGATTTTGCTTACCAACTCCCTGAGTTTGCTGAAAAGTCTGCCTTCCAGAAATCCATTGTCTCTATTGTGCTATTTTCCCTCCGACCATTGCTTAGAATCACGAACTCTAATCATTTTGTGGTCACTTTCACCCAAACCACCTTCCACTTTCAAATTCTCAACCAGTTCCTCCCTATTTGTCACAATCAAATCTAGAACAGCCTAGTAGCTTTCTCCACCTTCTGAAATTAAAAAAAAATGTTTCCAATGCATTCCAAGAACTTGTTGGATAATCTGTGCTCTGCTGTGTTATTTTCCCAACAGGTGTCTGGGTAGTTGAAGTCCATCACGACCAAGTCCTGTGCTTTGGATGAATTTGTTAGTTGTTTAAAAAAAGCCTCATCCACCTCTTCTACCTGGCTAGGTGGTCTGCAGTAAACCCCTAACATGACATAACCCTTGCTTTTTTACCCATTTTATCCTTACCCAGAGACTTTCACCAAATCTGTCTCCTATTTTTATCTCAACATAAGTCCAAGTGTATACACTTTTGATATATAAGGCAACACCTCCTCCATTTTTAACCTACCTGTCCTTCCTGACTAAATTGTACCCTTTTATACCAATATTCCAGTCATGTGTATTATCCTACCAAGTCTCCATGATGCCAGCTATGTCACAGTTGTTTTTATATACTAGCATTTCAAGTTATTCTTGATTACAGCCCATATTTCTCAAATCAGTATACAGACATCTAAGATACTGATTTGATCCCTCTCCCAGTCCCACAGTTCTTTCTCATCTCAACCTTATTTCTGTTATAGCAGCCCATGCTCCCCCAGATTCTGACCCTTCTCCCAGATCTCCATGTTTATGACTTACCTGTGGTCACCTGCCCTCGTTGAACCTAGTTTGAAGGCCTCCTCACTAGGTTAGCCAGTCTGTATCTGGATATGCTCTTGCCCTTCTTCGTTATCCCAATTTGCAATGCATTTGATCTTGCAGTGTTAAGAATCATTGCTTATCTATCTATCTATCTATCTATCTATCTATCTATCTATCTATCTATCTATCTATCTATCTATCTATCTATCTATGCGCCCACTGTCAGGATTGATTGGTTTTCTCACTCTCTCCCATGCCCCCAACGCTGTATTATCCACCAGCTGTTGTTGTGCCCCTTCACTGCATGTTCTGAGTTGCAGCGTCTCTCTGCAGTTCCTAGCATAGATCGGTGCTCCCTGCTTCCCTCCTAGGGTAGATTTGGGTGAGAGGTGATGGACTGATTGGGATAAGGGACTGAAAGCCCCTCCCAGCTCTAGAGATGATGCCAGCTTGTGCATACTTCAGACACAGCTGAAGTCTAGGATGCTCCTGTTGGGGCTAAAAACTGAATCCAGTCTCCAGGGCTGTGAGCCCAGCTCTGATCTCACCTCTGGAGCAAATCACTCTGACAACCTGCACTACCTGATCCTAACCCCCCACCCAGAGGGGGAACAGCACCTGCCCTGGATCTCACATGATGGCAGCATCCCTGGAAGTAGCCTTGGCTAAAAACAAGGCAGGGCTGAGTCACAGAGGAAGTCTCCACAAGACGGCAAAATAAAATAAAAATTAGTAGCACAGACATGTGACCTACAATAGCTGAGAGTCTAATGGCACCAGAGTCTCAGCTGGCATGTTCCTTCAATAACTTCCCATAATTACTTCTGAGTGAGCAGAGATGGTCTTCTCCTGTATTGCACCAGCAACTCTTGAGATGCAGTCACCAGAGGAATCATCAGCTCAGGCTGTCCTGGCTGCTTGAAGTTGATCACTAAGAGGTACCCAGAGGCAAATACTAAAAACTAAGGACCAGGTCCTGAGCTAGTGTAAACTGACGGTGTAAAATTCCATTGACTTCAGAGTTGCAAGGGCTGTTTACACCAGGGGGGATCTGGCTCACTGACTTCCATGGAGCTGCATCCATTTACTCCATCTGGGGATCTGGCCCATGAGGCAGTTTCCAATTCACATTCTTTGCCTGTGAAACTGAACCAAAAAAAGTCAAAAGTTCGTAATCAATCTGCTCTTTCCTAGTGCTTTGTCCACTGATATTAGTTACAAGTGTAATTTGTAAGGGTGACAGAATGATTCATTCCCACTGGGGATAGAACTTTGGAGGAATTCCGTGTTGTGAAGATTTTCTGTATCTGATCTTCAACTTCTACTGGGATGAATGGCCCAGCTTTTCTTTCTTTCTTTCTTTCTTTCTTTCTTTCTTTCTTTCTTTCTTTCTTTCTTTTCTCAGTAGTTATATTTTTTCCTTTCTGCAGACAACACTAAAATAAAAGGCTCCTTTGGCTGCAGATGCCCTGTTTAAAAGTGTTACATTCACACTAGACATTCATGTCAGAGAATGATATATGAAGGGCCATATCCCCACTGGGTATTGATAGGGAACCCCCCCCCTCCGACCCCACCTTACCCAAGGCCCCAGGCTTTTTTCTGAGAATAAAGTAAGAGTAGGCCCTTAGCTAGAAGCAAGAGTTTTAACTCCTGCTAAACTTGTTTTTCTGTACAAAGGGCACGCTGAGGCAAAAAAATGTGGTCAGGGCCCCAAAAAGAGGAACTAGAATTGGATAAAGGGGAACCAGAAAATCTGTTAAGTTATAACAGCTTTTAGTTTATTATGGTTTATTAAGTTGCTTGTGTGGGCGTAAAATATAACTCATGATCATTTGACCAAAGGTACACCAATAGGTATTTCTGGACCCAAGTTCCTCAAAAAGGCCTGAGCTACGTGCAATAGCGTAACCACAAGTAGGTGGAAAACCAGGTGTCAATGTCCTGACGATCGCGAAACCTGTAAAATGGGGAAGTAACAAAGGAGCAGGCTTGCAAATAGGCTCATAACCGGTATATTAATAGCAATTGTTTTTAGCAGATGGTTAGAAGATGTTATTGTATTAACCAAATAAGGTATCATCGGATGTATGAGTTCATATGATAATTTGTGGTTTTCGGCTTTATAAACCCAGGTATCACTGCTGTAAGGTAGAGCGACTTGCCCCTTGCTAGGGGACCTGTCGTCTCTCCGTGCATATGCATGTATCTCTGATTAATCAATAAAGAGGAGCCTCAGGCTGTCTGATCAACTCAACACGGTGGTGGTCATTTTCCACGACAATTTGGTGCATTGGCCGGGAACCCACGAGACGGCTTCTCCTGGATCGGAGGACCGCAGGCAGTTTCCTTCCAACCCCAGGGCCCAATTAAAAGGTAAGAGACCTTTTGAAATCTCTAATGGGGTTTGGCAGAGGACTGGTCTGTAGGCTCCGGTTTGGGGTAAGTCACAAGCTGGGTTCGAACTTTTAGCCATCAGACAGACCTGACACCCTTTCTCTGAGGTTTCCAGGTTGCATAAATCTCAAAGGTATAAAGTATTTCCAAAGACTCCTAAGGTTTCAAAGGTATCGCCGGCAGCCCACGGACCACGCTCCTTTCGGTCCGGAGAGTCCTGATCCGTTCCTGGGCTAGCATGCCCTGGGAGTTGATCGGGGATCCCCTTCCTACTAGGTTTGGTAGGGATCCGGGGTTCTGAGGTTTCTCGCCTTGACAGCTGTGTCAAGAAAGTGCCTGTGTGTGAGAGCCAAGCGGCCAGCATGAATGCAGCTGTGGGAAGACGCCCCGAGCCTCCTGCGAAGCAAAAGCTCATGACCGGGAGTGTCTCGAAAGCAAGCCCCACAGCTGAGCTTGGAGTGATTGTGAAACTTCCCAGCTGGCAGGCCTTGGTAAGTGGCTAGTCTGTTGGGTGCTTCTGTGTTTCCCCGTCTTTTTCCCTTCCCTTCCATGACCTATGACCCTGTGACCGCTCATTGAGCACTGTCCTTTCAGGACCGCAGGAACCCTTTTCTGCCCACTGGAGCCATAAGCTCCCTTCCCTTCTCTGAGAGGAGGGAAGCCCCCAGGAAAACCGTACCGCTGGGTCCGTAGCTTCAGAAGCATCGTTGGCTTAAGGCTGGTGCTCTGGGCTGACAACAGGCGTGCGGGGACCGCGGGTTCTCCGGGAGGAAGCCCGTCCCATCCTTTACCTCCTTCCTTGTAGGTACCTGCTGTATTGCGGGTCAGCAAAAGCCTACTCCTATTTCCCCCTGCCCAGGGCAGGTAGTGAGGCCATTGGTGTTAGAACCGTGGTAATCCTGATCAGCGTTCCCTTGTGTGAGTGGCTTGAGTGAAAAAGGGCTGAAGTGAGAATGGGGTCTGAACAATCAAAAGGGATTCCTATCCCGCCAAAAGGCACTCCTGCTGCTTATATGTATGTGCACCGTGGCCCATCGACATGTAAATATTTACAGAAATGGAATTGGTATACTAGAGATGACCCAAAACTGCAATTTCCTGTAGAGGGCAGTTTTGATCTTGACAGGATCATGCACCTTCGGGGTGCCCTTCTTGCCAACTCTGTAGGACAGGGACAGTTTGATGCTTATTTTGAATGGCATGATGAAATGGGGAAAAGACGCCAGGAATCCCAAGTTAGAGGTCTAAAAGATACCCAAGAGAAATTAAAAACCCAACTTAAAGATGCACAAGAAAAGTTAAATAATGCTCAAAGTATGCCCAACCCCTCTTTAATAAATGTGGTTCCCCTCTGTCCATCTAAACCCTGCCCAAGAGCGACTTGCCCCTTGCTAGGGGACCTGTCATCTCTCCGTGTGTACACATGTATTCTCTGATTGATCAATAAAGGAGCCTCAGGCTGTCTGATCAACTCAACACGGTGGTGGTCATTTTCCACGACAATTTGGTGCGTTGGCCGGGAATCGAACCCCGGGCCTCCCACGTGGCAGGCGAGAATTCTACCACTGAACCACCAAAAAAAAAAAAAAAAAAAAAGTTAAAAGTTAACTCTGTAGTTATTAAAAAAAAATTAAGCAGTAAAACTAAGTACAAATGTTAAAAAAAGTTGTTATAAAATAAAAATCTTGGTTTCTTTAAAATGTCTGTAAATAATCAGCACTCTTGGTGTGTATAATTTTTGTTTTATAATAATTGGTGTTGTTTTGGGTTGTAAAAAATATATATATACTTTTGCCAGAACACAAAACTAAACAAGAAAACAATCCAAAGTTGTGGCTGCAACAGGGCAGTCAAGGCCAGGAGAATGGTAAAAAATTTTGAATCTGTTTTGGTAACAAATAGCAGATAGAAACCATTAAAACTTAACCTGCCTACAAAACAAATACAGAAAAATATGGGAAGTAATTTAAGTAATTCCTCAGTTTTGCCTGCAATCAGCAAGGATATTTGTAAAGAAAAAAAATATTTTAAGCAAAATAATTTTATTTAAATGTTTAAATGTTGTAATTGCAAGATTTGACCGTAAATAAGGTCACAGACCCCATCCCTTGGACATTAAAGGCTAATAAGACTTTCACTCAGGTTAAGCATGTTCTGGCCTGAGCATTGGCACTGGGCCTCCCTGATTATAAGAAACCCTTTACTCTCTATTGTCATGAAAAAAGGAGGGGATAGCCCTAGGGGTCCTCACGCAAACCCGTTGCATATTTTAGTTCCTCTTTGGACCCAGTAGCTGATGGCTTCCCTCTGAAATTTTTTTGTCTTTGTATTCTGCAACCTCTTTCTCCAGCTGCGTCCCCTCATGACCTGGCACTATTGCAAGAGTCAGCGTCTAAAAAGGAGAAGGACGGATGGGGAAAAAATGGGTGTTCTCCACACCTTGTGGTGCACTCCAGATGGTCATCTGGTTGCGCCCCGGGCTATGTTCCCCTACCTTGCTCGCATGGCCCATGGTTTGGCCCGCGTGAGAAAAGGAGGGATGATTGCATCAGGGGTGTGGCATTGGTATGCCTCAAAATTTTTAATCATGGCTCAACAATATTGTAATCCTTGCCCTATTTGTCTGGCACACAACAGTGGAAAACCAGTCCAGATTAGACCTGCAGCTCACCCCACTCCATGAGGACCCTTTGTAAATATTCAGATTGACTTTATAAACATGCCAAAATGCTGTTCTTATCAGTATGGGTTAGTTTTAGTAACATATTTCCTTATAAAAAGGCTTATGCTAAAACGGTTGTGAAGCTTCGGCATACTTGTAAATAGCAACAGTGAATGTAAACCTAATTTTACTGGACAAATTATAACTAAGTTATGTACAGCTTCACAGATCTAGTATGGCCAAATGCACTTACAAGGCCACTTCCAACGCACTCAGCCCTTATAAAATTTCTACCAGGGCACCCAATGCAACTATCGACAGTGCCCTGCTGGCTTTGGCTCAGGTGGACATTTATTTAATAAATGATACAATGCGTAATTATCGCCAGGCACTAATAAAATGTGTTAAGTCTTTTTAAATACAGTAGCTCTGCTGCTTGCTGAAACCAGAAGACTGGGTGTACATGGAGGTCCACCAGCGAGGAACTGCCCTGGCTCCATGCTGAAAGACCCTTATCAAATCCTGTTAATTACCAACTCTGCTGTGAAGTGCCAAGAATTGACTACCTGCCCATGTTCCTCACTGTGATGACTCTCTGACTAATGATTGGTCTATCTTTCCTTCTGGCGTTGTTGCTCTTTCTGGACGGCAGGAGTAAAGGACAAGGTAAAAGAACTGGTAACTTCTCCTTTGTTTGCTGACAGACCCACTGAGCCTTTGAATTTTGCTAAAAAAACAACCTTTCCACCTAAGGACATAATAAAGCCTTCAAGCAAGCAAGGTGATTGTGCTAGTAACCTCTCCCTTGCTGCCTCACTGCTGGACAGCTAAGTGAATTAAGACTACAAAATCTTGAAGAATAGCTTGCGGAAGCTAGCCAAAACTACCTAAAAATGAGACTTTTAATGTTCCTTAACCTCTCCTTTTTAATAAACTTGGGATGGGGATGGGAAAGTAATATTTTCTGAATATTTCTCCAATTAGTAGCCTTACTTGTAAGCTCACTGCTGACACCACTAGTAAATAACCAAACATATACCCACAGGACTTGTCTAACCACGGGAATATTTTTCTACTTAAAGGCTATTTCAGTAACCAACAACATAGCCTGTACCCTGTTATAGTATTTTCTCTCCCATATAACGAACCTAAAGCCTCCTAAAAAAGTATCCGAGTGTATGACTAGAAGTTGTGGCATGGTTCTTCTAGGAAAAAGAAACCCAAGAGGGTTCAGATGGACCATACTTAATGCCAGGCTAGGAACTATCAAATTTGCCCTGCCCTTATCCCACTTCCAGATCACTTCTACCTGCCCCAATTGCTCCTGAGGGGCTACCCTTGGGTTGGTATAGACTTGGGGTGCATCCTCCTACCAAAGGAGGGATTTAACTGGCTCCTTGCAGGACGGGGCAAATAGTGCCGCTCCTGTCTAAAATATTTACAAAAATCAACAGCATAATGAAAATTGGGCCAATTGGCCCAGGACATAGGCTTATCTCCGGGGCACAAGTAAGCAGTATCTGGGCTGGAGTGAACGAATTACATGTTGTCTCCATCCTTAGTTCTTTAACCCAAGATTTACTGCTAAAATGCTCTTAAGCATCGCTGAAACAGGCATGGCAATGTGGGATAAAATGGATATTGGAATTTATTCCCAGTTCAGGTGATTGCCGTACAAGTTAGGTCCCCTGGCCATGCCAGGCTATTCCAGAACTACTAGACGAATCCCATCCTTCCGTTGCTCCCCCTACGGCCTCCCCTTTAGTTAAGCCTCCCGTAGTAACTCCATCCCTCAATATCTCAGAAAATCATGCCCGTTCCAAGCCCCAATCAGACCCATATTTACCCAAGACCTCGACCATTACACAATGGCCCAGACCCTCTTCCTCTGGTGATTTGTTTGCCTATTGCGTATCCAAGTTAATCTTCTCATTGCATGGCCATGTATACCAACGGTATGTTAAATGGAATGCGTTTGGTATGGTGTATCTTAGTTACCGTAATATAACCTCTTATGCTACTTATACAGGAGAACCTGACCAAGCTGAAATTTACATAGAGACATGGGACACTGACCATGATATAAACCTTGTGTTAGTCCCAGGCACCTGTTGGCCTCTCACTGAAAAGGGTTCAGAATGTTTTGTAGCCACTTGTGCCACCAGAACTGATGTTACAGTTGAAAGGATATGCCTAACAACTGTAGGATTTCTTTGTGTCCAGGATATTCCCCTCACTGCAAATATCACCTGTACTCTACTTCAGTACACTCCTTCCTATTCAATTGACACTTCATTGGCTAAGGAGGGTATTCAGGTTCAAAGCCAACAATTATGGTATGAGCCTACAGAAAAACCTCACTTATCAGGATTTAAATGAACAATCCTAAATGCCACTTTAGGAACCATCCATTTTTCTTTTCCCCTCACTCACTTTCAAATCACCGTCACTTACTCTAACTGCTCTAAAGGCGCAGCCATAAGCCTGATGGAACAACAAGCTCGACTTAAAAATAGCAAAAAAAGGGGAAATATTGTTGATACTTTGCTGCATGGTGCTAACACTGCAGCATCAGCCTGGACTGTTTACAAAACACAGGAACATGAGGGCCATCTGGGACAATTAGACCAGGCCGCGGGGTTTATCTCTGGGGCTCAGATTACTGAGGAGAAGGCCGGTATAGGCGCACTCCATACTATCTCAGCACTAAGCATTGTTACCCAGGACCTGCTTAAGCATATGGTCCATCAGGCGACTGTATCAGGAAAGGCATTGCAGTGGAATCAGGCGTGTTCAGAAGTACAGGATTATCTCAATACCATCCTTTTCTCCTTACGTAAGGACCTCGAACAGCAGCGTTGGCCCACTGCCCTTACTAATACATCTGGTATACCCCTCGATTTGTGGCCATGGAGACATACCTGGAAGTTTTCTGAATGGAAGTGTTGGCGCTCACAGAGTTCCTTCCGGGCTTATGGACCCGTGAAAGGATTTTGGGCCCCCACTTATCGCATTCTCCCAGGCCCTTGGGGTGGTTGCTTATGGGACTGGATAACTCTTCGAGATGTTTGGGAGATTAAACCTCCTGGCGGTCCTAACCGCTTCTTAATTGATGCCCCAGCTATAACCCCTGACCTTTGGATAGGTCTAGGTGATCTCTGGACCTATTGGCCCTTACAGCCCCCACAACTACAATGCTTTAGAAAACTACACCCCGAAGAGGTGGTAACTGTCCATCACCGGGTATGCTGGGAGGGTCTTGGCAGCTTGCAAGATTTAGCCTCCCATACCCTTGTGTCCGCCAATAACAGTTGTGTCCATGTCAATTCATCTATTATCTATGATGTGGCCTTTAACCTCCACACTAACTCAGGTACTCATAATATTTATTGGCCCGCAAAAAAGGATTATCAGGTTTATTTGGAGTTTCAGGTCCCTTTCGACTGGACATCTGTTGTCCCTGACAAATTTCACTCATTGTTATCTCTTCTGCCAGAAATCACTTAGTATCTTCCCTCTGTGTTAAAAGCGACATTCTCTGCCAATTCACAAAAAGTGTTCAGTCACCCCATCACCCCTGGTACGTATGGCTCCTCCTTGGCATTAGCACGTTTACTGTTGTGTGTATCTGCTGCTGGTGTTGCTGTTGTTGCTGGTCACATTGCACATGCCCATGTGCAACTTCCCGTTCCTATACTCCACCACAGTTAGTACCCCTTAACCCATTAATGAAATCGACTTTAGCCAATGACAATCGCCTGCATTATGCCACGCTAAATGCTTCCTTAAAAGAAGCCACCTATGCCAGCATTCCAAACTTAAAGAACCCTCATCTGGAGATCCAGGACTTAATGAATATCCAGAGTGAGGAGTTTGATGCCATGTAAGACAAAGGCATCAAAAAGGAGGGAGTTGATAGGGAAACCCCCCCCCCACCCCACCTTACCCAAGGCCCCAGGCTTTTTTCTGAGAATAAAGTAAGAGTAGGCCCTTAGCTAGAAGCAAGAGTTTTAACTCCTGCTAAACTTGTTTTTCTGTACAAAGGGCACGCTGAGGCAAAAAGATGTGGTCAGGGCCCCAAAAAGAGGAACTAGAATTGTATAAAGGGGAACCAGAAAATCTGTTAAGTTATAACAGCTTTTAGTTTATTATGGTTTATTAAGTTGCTTAAGTGGGCATAAAATATAACTCATGATCATTTGACCAAAGATACACCAATAGGTATTTTTGGACCCAAGTTCCTCAAAAAGGCCTGAGCTACGTGCAATAGCGTAACCACAAGTAGGTGGAAAACGAGGTGTCAATGTCCTGACGATCGCGAAACCTGTAAAATGGGGAAGTAACAAAGGAGCAGGCTTGCAAATTAGCTCATAACCGGTATATTAATAGCAATTGTTTTTAGCAGATGGTTAGAAGATGTTATTGTATTAACCAAATAAGGTATCATCGGATGTATGAGTTCATATGATAATTTGCGGTTTTCGGCTTTATAAACCCAGGTATCACTGCTGTAAGGTAGAGCGACTTGCCCCTTGCTAGGGGACCTGTCGTCTCTCCGTGCATATGCATGTATCTCTGATTAATCAATAAAGAGGAGCCTCAGGCTGTCTGATCAACTCAACACGGTGGTGGTCATTTTCCACGACAGTATAAATCAGCCCTAGATCTATTGGAATCAATTGTTCCGATTCCCAGCTAGTTCAAATCAGGGTAGCACCACTGGAGTGAATGGGTCAGAGCCTCAGTTTTTGTAAATCACCTCTAGCTGCCTTGGCATCAAAGGGTCCAGATCCCCAAACAGCTGTTGTGTAAATCAGCCCCAGCCCCACTGAAATCGATTATACCAGTTCCTCAGCAGCTGTAAATTGTCATAGTGCTATGGAACCAGGCCAGGTGACATGAGCTGAATATCTGTGCCATGATGTCTAGTTTTTTGCTTGTTCCTGTATCTGAGATTCTCATGGCTGGGCATCACAATCCTATCTCAATGCTTATAGAATATTCCAATAACATGGTTAATAGAAACCTATGAGATGGGTACCCAGACAGTAAATGAACAGATTAATATTATAACTATACAGGAATACCCCCATAGTGACGGTTATGCCATGACTTCTGTTTAAACCTTTCACCTCTCTTTAAAAAAAATTATACACTTAGTCAAATTGCTTTGATATTTAATGTGCCTTAGGAGGGTGCAGGGTAGGGCTAGTGACCTAAATTTGGGGTCATTTGAGCTAAGGGTTGTGGAGATATGAGCCCAGTTACAGGCTTCTAGGTTTGTTTATTTTGCTCAGATCTAGAGATCAAAGTATTGATGTGATGTGAGTCAAAATGGTCTCAAGGTGTTGAGTTTTATCCAGAGTAGTACATGGACCCCATTAAATGTTCTCTGAGCTCAAGCAGTCCCACACTGAATGAGCTCAGCAGAATATGTGAAGGTAGACAGTGTCAGAGTCCAGGAAAGCAGGTAATGAACGCAAGGATAGGAGGGATGAGTGAGATAAGAGGTGGTGGGAGCAATATGAGAGGTGGCAGCAGCACGATGAAAGGAGGCAGGATCCAATGCTGAGACTATTGGGGGAATGAAACTGATATGCTCCGGCATCTGGTGGAGCTGTAGGAAAGGAAGCTGAAGCATAGACCACAGCTGCACACTCTGTGTAACTGCACTCTCCCCTCCCCAAGTTCCATAATCTCCTCACTCAGATGCCCAAAACCACGGAGGGGTGGGGCTCCGGGTACCCAGCCACTCCACCCCAGAGGACTGCCCAAGCAACAAAAGGCTGTCATTGAATCAGTTTTGAAGTGCAGTCTGGCCTTGTCCTTCCCTCCTGCCCTCATCCACCACCTCACCTGGTGATTCCCTCCTCATCACCCCTCCCAGCAGGACAGGCGCTAGGGTTTCTCAAGCCCTAGGTGCCTGGCCATTTCGCCGCCCCCTGCACTGATCCCGCGGCTCCAGTGGAGCTGCCGCAGTCATTCTTGTGGAGGGTCCGTTGGTCCGTGGCTCCGGTGGAGCTGCCGCAGGCATGCTGTGGCAGCTTCCACCGGAGCCGTGCAAGGCAACTGCAGGCCACAGGCATGACTGCAGCAGCTCCACCGGAGCCGCGGACCAACGGACCCTCCGCAGGCATGCCTGCAGCAGGTCAACTGGAGCCGCCTGCTGCCCCCCCAGCAAAATACCACCCCCCGAATAATCCTGGTGCCCTAGGTGACTGCCTAAGTCACCTAAATGCTAGTGCCGGCCCTCCCTCCCAGGCTACCTTGTGAGTTTTCCCCCTATTTGTGTGATGAATTAATAAAGAATGCATGATTTTGAAACAATAATGACTTTATTGCCTCTGCAAGCGGTGATCGAAGTGGGAAGGTAGGTTGGCTTACAGGGAAGTAGAGTCAACCAAGGGGGGCAGGTTTTCATCAAGGAAAAACAAACAGAACTATAACAGCATAGCCTGGCCAGTCATGAAACTGGTTTTCAAAGCTTCTCTGATGTGCAGCGTGCCCTGCTGTGCTCTTCTAAGCACCCTGGTGTCTGGCTGCATGTAATCAGTGGCCAGGCAATTTGCCTCAACCTCCCACTCCATGATAAATGTCTTCCCCTTACTCTTACAGAGTAAGGAAGCACACAGCAAGCAGCAATTAAAATGGGAATATTCGTTTCGCTGAGGTCTAACTGAGTCAGTAAACTGCCCCAGCAAGCTTTTAAACCTCCAAATGCACATTCTACCACCATTCTTCACTTGCTCAGCCTGTAGTTGAACTGTCCAGGTTCCTGTGTATGGCTTCATAAGCCATGGCATTAAGGGGTAGGCTGGGTCCCCAAGGATAACTATTGGCATTTCAACATCTCCATTGGTAATTTTCTGGTCTGGGAAGTAAATTCCTTCCTGTAGCTGTTCAAACAGATCAGAGTTCCTGAAGACGCGTGCATCATGCACCTTTCCCAGCCATCCCACATTGATGTCGGTGAAACGTTCCTTGTGATCTACCAGTGCTTGCAGCGTCACTGAAAAGTACCCTTTGCGGTTTATGTACTTGCTGCCTTGGTGCTCTGGTGCCAAGATAGGGATATGCGTTCCGTCTATTACCCCACCACAGTTAGGGAAACCCACATCCTCCTCCCATGTAGTCCAGGCAGGCACCTGTTTGCTGCAGGAAGCCAGCATGCTCAGCTGGGCAGTAGCTATGTGAGGTCTCTACATCAAGCAAACAGAAAGAATAATTAAAAACTTCCTGGGGCTTTGAAAGAGGAGGGGTGCATGCCAGTGTAGCTTGATGCAAAGAGGCTAGGTTCAAAAACGGTGACCGGAGTGGTCACAGTGGGCATTGTGGGGTACCTCCTGGAGGCTCATTACAGTGATGTGTGGAACGCAGTGTCTACTCTGACATTATGTTGCAAAAAGCTCTACGACTCTTGCCAAGGTGGTTTTATCATGTTGGAGTAGCAGGAGAGTTAAATCTGTGGGAGGAGCATTGCAGTGTGTACACTGTCACTGCTTTGTCAACAGAAGCTGCCTTTTATCGACAAAACTATAGAGTGTAGACAAGGCCATAGTGTCACAGCTAAATAGGAGGTAGAAAACATAGTTTAGCATAAGTAGTTGACACATATTCCAAGAGACCATTCAAGATGAAGTGTCCCATTAACACTCCTCCAGTCATAGAACAAAACAAAGCACATAGAAGCCAAAGTGGCAGCTGTGGAATCTTCCCCCACTCAACAGTCTCTGGAAATGTGCCTCTACCCTGCCCTGGAAGGATCTTTTCTGTACATAAAAGGAGATTCCCTTCTCCATATCCCTGCTTGCTTCCTTAGTAATGGACCAGAAGAATTATTGTGGCAAATTATTGTCAGTAATGTTGATATTAGTGTGATGGGGAGACATCCTCTGGGAACTGGATAAGATACTCAGTGCATTTCATATAGGCCACCATAAAGAAATCAGAAAAAAACTAACAATTATTTATCCAGAGTGGAACAGCTTGAAATGGAGTGATCGTGGGAGCCTCACATCAGAATACCCCTAACACTGATGATATGGATGGGGCACTGGATCCTTTCTCTATGAAAGCCCTTGTCAATTATGATCTCTCTCTCTACTCCATTCATCAGTGTGGTGTCTAAAGTCACTGACACACCAGGTCCCAGAATCCTAATTATTGAAGGAAGCCAGCAAGAGTGGCAGAATGGTGTCAGAGGGCACAGCATTAATTTAGATAACATTGCCCTGATGGTTTACATAAGAGCTGAATTTGTGCTGTTCCTCATGAGACTCACAGCTCCAAGTCTAGAGACCCCTTGCAAGTTCTCAGATGTGAAATGCCGTAGAATCAAGTGACAGCAATATTTGTATTATTTGTTCATTTGGACTGATAAGAAAGCCCAAACTCTAGACCTCTGCTCTGTATTGTAAGAATATCTGCAAAATACACTGACTTGGTCCACCAAATCCTGGGTAACATTCTTCTTCCTTCAGCATTAAACTCTCCCATTAACCGACTGTAATTTTTCGCCATTAACCAATGGCAAAATTTCCCTCATAAGTCAACTAGAACATTCTCCTCCTTCAATCACCCATAGACTCCTCTGCCCTCCACTAACCAGACAAATCTGTCCTTCACCACCCATAGACTCCTCTGCTCTCTACTAATGATAAGATTATCCTCCATTCACCCACCAAAACATTCTCCAGCAGAACCAGCCATAGACCTCTTTGCCCTTCACCACCCAGAGTCTTCTGCACTTGACAACAATCACAGACCTTCCCTCCTCTTTATTCCCTATTCACAATCCATACAATTTGCCTTAACCAAACTAGACTTCTTCCCTTTTCACTGACCAGGAGATCATTCCCCATTCATTGACTTTAATATTCTCCCTCCTCAACCAATGAAACTTCCATATAATTTCCCCATCAACCCAGCCAAGCCCTCAAGGAAAGCTTGGGAGAACAGGTAAGCCAGCAGCCCAACCTGAAGGTTAACAGACTTGGTTTGCAGCTTCAGAAGACAATTCCACTGCCAGTGAAACACCATTGGTTTGTTCAAGTGCCTCAGCAGATTACTATTGCCCTGGTGTCTATTTTAGGATGAAAGAAGGGATACTGTATCTTGATGTTTTCCAATGAGGCCGTAACAACGAAGCTTGAAAGCAGAGCTGGCCAAAACATGGGCTTTCCGCTTTGTGGGAAATGTTGCTATTTCAAAATTTTCCTCTAACTGAAAACTCGGGGGAAGGGGATGTTTTAGAAACACCAACACATGGTACTTAAGAAATAAAATTTTCTCCACAGGACCCTGGCATCTGCTGAGTGAAATGGACATTCTTATCAGTTTCATGGCTGCTAATAGGAGCAGAATGTGAGTTTCACTCAACTGCTGATTTCAGTTTCCCAGGCCAGCTGGTTGCCCATATTATGTGACTCAGTGGCCATTTTGGGAAACCAGCTGGCCTGGATATCTGGAAGCCCTCGTGTTCCTGGGTCAGGGCCATCTGCATGCTGAGATTGCCCTAGAGCCACAGCCCCTGGGAGCCCATACCAGGGTCCTCAAACTTCTTGCTCCTTAGCAGCTCAACTTGGCAGGCAGGCAATCCATTGCCAATCTGACCTTTCTTCCCTGAAAGTTCATCAAACCTGAGATGTTTCTGTGAATCATTTTGGGTTCTATGAATCAGCATTTTTGGACAAAACTCTGTTTCAATCAGAAATTTTCCATCCAGCTCTACTTGTGAGCTACCCTGTGATTTATCTCTTCCAGAAGCTGGAGTGAGCTTCTACTCTGTATCACTGGAAAAATGGAATGAATACAGCTAAATCTTTTTGTATGAATAATAATTTTGCTTTTTCAGGGAATGTGATTCAGCTGAATTGATGGCCCCTGTGTGAACATTCCAGCCATGCAGACAGGAACGTTTATGGAAATAGTGACATTTAGGTAAATGGGATGGGGTTTTGGTCAGTGCACGCAATGGCACTTGCATGGAAGCTAGGGAAAAAACTGGTGTTCCAACTGCACACCATGTTGGTCAACATCTTGGTGATGAGCATGCTGGTGAGCAGGATTTCCAGGAGGGAGATGTTGATGATGAAGAGTCATAATGGACTGGTAAGTCTAGAGAAGAAGGCCCAGTAATTCTAGCTTTGAAATAAAAAAAATATTTTATGTTAATAATTCAAACTCAAGAAGGGGAGAGTAATTCCAAAGCACCAATTGTAAGGCTTTATTTGACTGGGAAAGAAGAGAAATGGAGACAGTGTCAGGGTCTGATACCAGTTTGATGTTAGCCTTGAGCCCTATCCATATCCTTAACCCACATCCAACAGAGAATTAAGCATGAGTTTCCCTTTAAACCTTCTCTTTACACCTACAATTAAAGTAAAGAATGTACTGAAGTGGCTGTGGAATCAGGGCCTTTGTACAGAGTATTCAAAGGGAGTGAGTTTGAAATTCATAATCATGAGCGTTTGGAGCAGATCCTCAGGTGGTGAAAAGTCTCCGAAATCTATTGACTTCAATGATGCGATGACAATTTAAACCAGTTGAGGGCTGCCTCCTTGATGTTTAAGGATCCCAAGTGTGATACTTCCATTTGTTCAGAGAAATGAAAGAGAGCATGTTAAAAATGTATCCTGTCAAAACAGCTCAAAGCTCAAACACCAAGTATTTTAGGATGAACTGTTTGTAAATGTCAGATAGAGTAAGAATAGCCATACAAATCTTTGTTAAATAATGTTTAATAAAGAATATTTAGAAGTGATAGGGAAAATCAACCCCCCTCAAGCATAAATCTAAGATACATCGCTTATAATAAATCATAAGTATAGGACCTAGGCCTTAAGATTACTAACACACAAGGAATAAGTTGCTATATTAACCACTGTGGAACTGCACTCCCAGAAGGCAGTTTCATTATACACAAACCATGATCATGCTGCTAGCATAAGGGGAAAACTAAAAAAAAAGTCCCCTAATAACCAGCTCATTACTGCCCTAAAGTAATATATTAAAAAAGCTTGCGTTAGCATAAATAATCCAAGTATCAGCATAGAAACAGCTGGCCGGAATTGGGAACTGGACACCAGACACTGAATCCCAAGGGGCCTTGCGAGGCTGGTCATCCTGACCGCACGTAGGGTAACTGTACTGTCAGGGTCTTCTGACAATCACATAAACATCCATGAGGAAGTGAAAAGATAAGGCTTGCAATTTTATATATGTTATACCATATAAGGATAATATTAATCGTGCTTCTGCAATGTATGCCATATGATAGCCAAATAAGGTTGTGATTTATGTGTAAGCAAGATATGGTAATTTGCGGTTTTAAGCTTTATAAGCACTGGCGAAAATCAGTTCGGAAGAGCGGCTTAACCCTTGCTAGGGAATATGCTGTCTCTCCGTGTCTCTTGGCTTGTCTCTTGTATTCATTAAATGGAGCATCTCTTGTCACTGTCCAGCAATAGTCTGCAAGCATTGATGGGCTCCACTTGCCCTGATAGCCTGCCAGGAGATTCCACTGCTGTAGTCTGGAGCCCAACAGCTCTGCCTTACTCTTGGGTAGTTCCAAATCCCTGACAAGGTCATTCAGTTCACCTTGTGTTAGGAGGTGTGGTTCAGAGGAGGAGGATGGGAGAAAATGTGGGTCCTGTGACATTGATAGTTCAGGACCAGAACTTTCATCCTCTTCCTCTTCCTCGTCTGACTCAAGTGAGAATGATTCTGGTGCATCAGGAACTGGCAGTCCTTCTCCGTGGGGTACTGGGCCTATAGCTGATGGAATGTTTGGATAATGCACAGTCCACTTTTTCTTCTTTGACACACCTTTCCCAACTGGCGGCACCATGCAGAAGTAACAATTGCTGGTATGATCTGTTGGCTCTCTCCAAATCATTGGCACTATAAAACGCATAGATTTCCTTTTCCTCTTCAACCACTGGCGAAGATTTGTTGCACAAGTGTTGCAGCATATGTGTGGGGACCACCTCTTGTCCTGATCTCCAATTTTGCAGCCAAAATAAAGATGATAGGCTTTCTTAACCATAGTGGTTATACTGAGCTTTTGTGATGCAAAAGTCACTTCACCACAAACATAGCAGAAGTTATCTGCACTGTTCACACAAGTACGAGGTATCTATGCTCACTTTGGCTAAACAGAAATGTGTCCCTTTGCAAAATCAAACTCTGACAAATAAGAGAGCATGACACTGTATGATTTCTAGAGCTGATATAGGGCAATTTGTTCAGCAGAGTGATGTAAGCTTTGTTATGATTGCATCATCCATGACTTCTAGGAATAACATGATGCAATTCATATCATGTATGACACAATACCAGCTTCAGATTGCATCATTCATTGTTTTGCCTCAAAAGCAAGTACTGTCCAAACCCAGTCATAGATTTATTCATAGATCCAGTCAAATATGTATTTTAGACATTTCTGGTTTAAATTGAGATCCCTTCCCTTTATAACTCACTTATCCTCCGCCATTCCCAAGTCAAGGGTCGTATATACTGACCCAATAGCATATCTTGAAAACTAGAGCCAATCAAGAATTTTAAGCATCATTTTCATTCTCAGTGACCCAGAATTAGTAAAGTTGGACTACATTTATTTCAGAAGCATTTTGGCTGTAGAGCAGTGTTATATAAAGAAACACAGAATGAAATTGTTACTGATGGAGAAATTTGGACATTTTATTCTTAGAGAATAACCTCCAACCTATCAGTTTACACAGTGCACCTTTGAGCTCTTTGTTTCTCATGCTGTACGTGATCGGATTCATCATTGGTGGCAATACAGAATAGAGAACAGCCACCAAGAGATCCAGACCTGAGACTGAGCTGGAGGTGGGTTTCAAGTAGGCAAAGGTCGCAGTGCAAATAAACAAGGAGACCACAATGAGGTGAGGGAGGCAGGTGGAGAAGGCTTTATGCCGACCCTGCTCAGAGGGGATTCTCACCACTGTGGTGAAGATCTGAAATATAACACAATTATGAAAACAAAGCAGCCTGAGGCTAAGCACACACTAAAGATGAGAAACCCGACTTCACTGAGGTCTGAGTTAGAGCAAGTGATCTTGAGGAGCTGGAGGAATTCACAGAAGAACTGATCCATCATGTTGCCTCCACAGAAGGATATTGCAAATGTGTTTCCAGTGTGCACTGCAGCATAGAGAATAACACTGATCCAGGCACTGGCTGCCATTTGGACACAAGCTCTTCTGTTCATCACTCTCTCATAGTGCAGTGGTTGGCAGATGGCGACATATCGGTTGTACGCCATGATGGTCAGTATGGCAGAATATGCTGAAGCAAAGAAGGAGAAAAAAAGACTTGGGCAACACATCCCGAATAAGAAATCAATCTTGTGTTCATGAGGGAGTTGGCCATGGATTTGGGGATGGTGACAGAGATGAAGCCGAGGTCTATGATGGACAGATTCATCAGGAAGAAGTACATGGGGGTGTGAAGTTGGTGGTTGAGGGCTATGGCTGTGATGATAAGAAAGTTCCCCAGTAGGGATGCCAGGTAAAGCACTAGAAACAACACAATGTGTAAAATCTGCAGTTCTGGAACATCAGAGAATCCTAGGAGAAGGAATTCGGTCATGGTGGCTTGGTTGGACATTTTCTTCCTCAGTACACTGTGTGATGGCTGTAGGAGGAACGAGAAGGACAAAGATCAGAGTCAGAGTGACAGTGGGAATGACCCTGATCCCCTTTTATGTAATATCTCATTATATAAATGTCAAAGGTGCACAGCACTCGTCACTTGCAATGATTAGGTATTGTTAGTGTTCCTCACTTCTGACAATCAATCAGTCACGTTATCACATTAGTGTAAATTGAGTCAGCTCATTTGAAGTCAATGGAACTTCATTACTTTATCCTTTTTGAGGATTTGTCCAAAGATGTGGCCTGTTAAAATGCTTTATGAAGGTTGAAACAAAGTACAATCCAAACCCAACAATTCTTCCAAAGAACGTCCCTCTGCTGCGACCATCACCAAGCTCACAGGTTGGCCATGAAATAGATAGACTAAAATGTCAACACAGCCTGATTCTCATGTAGACTCACCCAGCATCATAAGTAGCAGCTCATCTGTGATTTTTCTACCCCAAGCTCTATGCCTAGATGGCTGGCTGCCTGCTTCCAAACTGATTTATGGCACCAAATCCCAGCTGCACTTCAGCCTGCGTGTAACAATGGACTAGCGGCATCCCTCTGTCACCACTATGTTGTATCATTTACTTTGTGCTGTGCAGTGCAGGGGTTGTCAGGACACTTGGGCTCTACTCTTGTCTCTGCCAGTGACCTGCTGTGTGACCTTATGCCAGTCATTTCCCCTCTTTTTGAATCTGTTTCCCCTCCCTTCTCCCTTTCTCTGCTCTGTCTACTAGGACAACTATCCCTTTGGAAGAGAAATCACATAGATGCAGTAGAATAAATGGTTTGAAATTAAGGTCTTATCAGGCAATATTAATGTTCCCCAATTTATTTGAAATTTAAGGCAGGTTGGAAATTTTCATCTGTGTTCTATTTAATAGAAAGTGGGTTTTCATCTAAATAACAACAAATCTCAGAATCTGTCCGCTTTTCTCCAAACATTTTGCAATTAGTTTGTAAAGAAATTGAAAACTCAAAACCCAAACATTTTTGGTTTTGTGATAAAAATAATCCAGTTCTCAGCAAAAAGTTTTCATTTGCCAAAAACTGGGGGGGGGGAAAGGGATTTGAGGTTTTCAGTTAAAAGTCAAAATTCTCCTGAAGGATGGAAAAATTCCAATCAGCAGTAGGTATTAGATTAAATTGAGAGTAAAAGTCTTAACAAGTTCATACTGTAATTCATATTTATCATCTTAATTTTCCCCTGTATATTGATTCCCCAACATATTTGATTGAAATAGAAAACTTACTGTGCAGATCTTGGTGGATTTTTTTTCCCAACGTATGATCCATTCAGCCATCCAGCACCAGGATTCGTTGGTCAATATCTACCAGAATCTAGAAGCTAAAGGCACAGGCATCTGAGAATCCTTTCCTCCTTCATTTTGAGACTGCTCAGCCAGAACTTGACTCAGACCTGTTGGCTTTGCAGATGAGCTGGGTGTAGCTGGCGTTGAACATCACCAGCATTAAAGGACCGATGCTGCGGGAAGGTGATTTATTCATGTCATGTCCTAAGGGCTAGCGGGACTCACTCCCTGGAGCCCTGCACAGCTCAGCTGCACAGGCCCACAGGCAAGTGCACAGATGCCTAGGTGATAAAGGCAAAAGAGCCATTCTGATCCTCTAGTCTGCATCTAACATAGCACAGGCCTAAGATTTCCCCCTGGCGTTCCCTGATTCCAGCACAGCTTTTATGTTATCTGTGAGCGAGGATCACAAAGATGAAGACAGGCACCTACGGGGATTTATCAATGCTCCTAAGTGAGTTAGGTGGCCAAGTCCCATGGTCATTCAATGGGAGTGAGGAGCTTAACCTGCTTAAATGCTATTGTAAATCCCAATAGGCAGCTATCTCCTCCTTTAGGTCCCTAAACCCCTTTGTAATCCTGACCCTGTGTCTCTCGTTAACTTCCAAGGCCTGGGCTTCCCCTGAATTGCCGGAAATGGTGCCTGGGATTTGCAAAGGAGCCTATGGCAGTAAGGCATGTACATCTTGGGCTCCTAAATCCCTTAGACACCCTTGAGAATCACAGCCTGAAATGATAACTAGGACAGCCTGGTGTCTAGAGAAAGAAGGCTGAGATGCTAAGAACTCCTGTGATGGAAGCCCAGCTATGCAGCTATGTTACCTCAACTCTCTGTGCCTCACTTTACCAAAATCTGTGGGATAATAATTGAGACTGGATGAAAATTTTATGGAGAAGCATTTATTTAGAGATGATTCATGATTCACCCACTGAACCCATCTTACCCTAGACCCTGAGTGTTTCCCTCCCTCTCCCTCACCTAACCCAGACCCCCAAGCAAACACCCATAGCCCTTAATCTTCTCCCACCCTTCTCACAACCACCACCCCACAGACCCTGTCAGCCCGTTCTTTGAGATTCCCCCTCCCATGGCAGAGTCAATTCTCACCCAGAGTTTGTGACTCAACTTCCTCAGAGATCCCTGCTTAACCCCTCTGTCCACCAGTCCCCTCCTCTGCCCACCAGTTCTCTCCTCTCTCAGCCCCACTCCCTTGACATGGCCCAAGCTCCAAGGAACAGCCACTAACCCCTGTCTCCAAACACCTGCCCATTCTCTCCTCCTCCTCCCCATTAGCAAGCCCTGGCCACCACTTTCTTCCTTCCCCACTCTCCTCCTTCCTCTTCCTGGCCAAGCCCCTTTTCTGAAGAGTATTTCCAGGGTGGCCTCTGCTCACTGCCAACCAGGAACTCACTTCCACAAAGTATTGCTGAGACAAAAAGGTCAGCAGGGTGAGACATTGGTATGGATCACGAGAGCCTTCGTGGTTACATTAGATCAGAGAATGAAGTAAACTGCCATGATGCAGGTCTCCAACCAGCCATTAACTCACAGGGAACCTCCCTGAAATGGAGATCAGTGCAGAATTGTTCACTGGGGGTGTCCCTGTCCCTCTATTTTCAGCAGCTGGTGGTGGTCCCTCCAAGAGTCACAGCTCTGATCTGGGCTGTTCCCAGGAGCCTGTGGAAAGAGGCACATTTACTCCCATAAAGCTCTGCTGACTCCCAGGGCTAGATTCAAACACTCCAGGGCCATGCATGGAGGTGGAGAGTGCTTCAAAGAAAGGCTGGGACAATGGCATGGGACCCTGCTCTGTCCCAGAAGAGTATCTGGTGATTGTCCCCCAACCCCTTGGGACCAGCTCGGTGCCCACAGACAGGCAGAAGGCAGTCATGGTCCCCACAATCCTTACCCCCCAAGCCAGGATGTGTCTGCTACGGTGAGGCGGTCAGGACTGCTGTGCTCTTCCCCTCCCCTGCACAGAGAGCCCCCTGCATTGGTGGGGTTGTTGAGGTTCTCCAGAGCACAGGTACTGGGAATTCAAACGCCATGGACAGGGCCGGCTTTAGGCCGATTTGCCCGATTCCCCTGAATTGGGCCCCACGCCTGAGAGGGCCCCACGCCCACAACGTCTCTCCCGGAAGCAAAGTTCTGCGACTCCCAGAAGCAGCAGCTGTTGTTGCTAGGCAATGAGAGACGCTGGCCGGCGTAAGGCTGAGGCAGAGGCAGCCGCGTGGGTGTTGCAGGTCAGGAGGGGGGAGGGGGTGAGAAGGCACATGTGCTTTGCAGCCTTCCTTCCCCTCCCCTCCGCTCCCCCCAGCACTTACCTGGAGGAGACACCGAGGGAGCTTTTGGTCCTGTGGGAGACAGGAATCTCTGCAGTGGACCTCACTCACCTGAGCAGCTGCTGGGGCTTCCAGCGGTGAGTGTTTGACCCTGTGGTTCTCCCTAGGTTTGTAAGATTGGGTTGGTTTTGTGGTTTTTGTGGTGTTGCTGTTTGAGGGTGAGTTTGTGCCTGCCTGGGTCTGTTTCAAAACTAAAGTCGGGATCATGTCATGTAACCCAGGAAAAAAGCCCTGAGCCAGTACTTAGTGCTGTCAACTCCAGGTGAGAGACAGAGGGAGGTTTGGAGGAGGAAATCAAATACATGATCAAGAGGGGAGACTGCGAAAGGTCTGCAACATGGCAGGCTGAGACTTTTATCTACCCCATCCACCCACAAGAGGGAAACTGAGGCACAGAGTGATCTGATTCCCTTCTCCAAATTATTTTGCAAAGGAAGGAGATTGGGGCTCCTATCCAAACCAGTTCCCTTCCCATCAACTCTGCTTTCCCTGCTGCAAGACAGCTGTAGGGACTGAATATTTCCATTATACTATAGCTCCTTCATTTGCCCTACAACAATAAATTAGACTGGCTTGGGGGGGGGCTATTCCCCCCCCAAAGCTGTGTGGATATTAAGGTTTTTTTGAGGGGGGGCATGATAATATTTCAGATCGATTAAATGCCCAGCTCAGCTTTCTAGCCATCCAGCAGCTCTAGGGCAGGGAAGGAAGGTGCTCTTGGTGCAGAGTGGTTGCAAAACAGGGGTGAATTTAGCTGCAGGGGGCGTGGTCCGGTTGAAATCCCGCCTGATGCAGCCATACAGAATCACTGGCAGTGCTGGGAGAGAACAGGAGTGGAAACAGGTGGCCTGGAGATGTGGGAACATTTGCCCTCAGTCCTGGGCTCTGGGATGGACTAGGCTGGGTGGTGGATTCAGTCTAGTCTTCCAGCCTGTTGCTCTCACTGGGGTTTGTGGTTTTCATCTGGCTCCACCGAAAAGATCAAACATGCCTAGTAGAAAAGTGGGATGAGAGAGGCGGGAATGGGTGTGTAAGGGGTTAAAGTGAACCATCAATGAAAGAGTAAAACCAGTTTGACTTGGTTTCCCCCCAGCCACCACTCCTGCAAACACTGGGCAAGGGGCAGCTCCATTCCACACCGAGGCTATGGTGAGGGGCAGCAGAGGAGGAAGGAAACCACATGTGATGGCAGTCCCCTGCTCTTCCACCCCCCAAGCACCCACCACCCCCTCTCCGGCCCCCAAACTCTGTCCCAGAGCCTGCACCCACCCCTCTGCACTCCCTCCCAGAGCCTGCACCCCTCCACCCTTCCTGCACCCCATCCCGTGCCCCAGCCCTGAGCCTGCACCCAGCATCCAAACTCTGGCCCACTCAGCCTGGGCAAAGCTCTTCTTAGTCTGGGTCCCAGCTCCTCTTCAAGGGTTGCAGCTGTCTGGAGGTGCTGCCTTCCACACCTTCCTAATTCACACCTCATTCATTCAACAAGGCAATAGATTACAAAGTTGGGGGAAGATCTTATTCTACTCCTAGCAAAAAGACATTTTTCTTTTACCTTAATTACACTACCTTTGGGGCCTGCTATAACATATTACCAAGGTTCAATACAAAGTCATATAAAAGTTATACAAAAATGCATAATGCAGAGATTTATCTACAACTGCACTGACTGATTGCTGTGTGCAGTAATATAGTGACCCCTGGGTCTTTGAATGAGGCTTTATACTTCGGGGGGAGGGTGAGGGGGCAAGTGGCGGGTGGGCAAAGAGGCAAGCAGTGAGCCAGCAGGAGTTCTAGGGGCAGGCATGGGGGTTTCTGGCAGGGGAGGGAGAAGGTGAAAGGAGGCGAGTGGTGGGTGGAGGACTGACTAGGAGGGATGCAGCAAGCCAGCAGGGGGCTAGGAGGTGAAGAGGGGTGTGATGGTGGGGCTGAGCAGGGAGGGGGTAGGTCCTATTTTACTGCTGTGATCTGATAACCCCTGTGTGCGGTTTCTTCCCGCCCCCTCCCCCAACCTTGTTTTGACGCGGCGGAGCTGGGGAAGGAGGGTTTGTTTCCACAGGGCTGGGCAGAGCTGAGGGGGAAGGAGGGGACAATTTTATATTAATAAGGAAATATTTTATAAATTTTAATAAAATAAATATTAGTGAAGAAAATCAGTTGTACAACTATCAAAACAAATTATTTTCCTAATATGAAAGTGCAAATCAGTTAATTAATATATGATGCAAGGTATGTAATATATAATTTTGTTATTATTTATATAGTCATGGAAAGTAAATAATACATGGAAGAAATGAAAGGGTTTTTTAAAGTATTTTCTTGTTTTAGTCATCCCTGCTGGGGCCCCATCGAAACTGTTCGAATTGGGCTCCGCACTTCCTAAAGCTGGCCCTGGCCTGGAGATGCCTGGGGCAGTTCCCTTCTCCCAGAGCCATTGTCTCAGACTCTCTTCAGACTCAGGCAGACAATGCGGCAGCTGCTGCACTGGGAGCAGATCTCCCCATTCTACCCCTACTGTTCCAGGCTGTGGGTAGTGCAGCATCTGTTGCTGGCCCCAGTCAGACCAAGGGCACTGGACACCCCCACCCATCGTACCCCAGCATATCCCATTCCTGGTATCTAGCCATGCTGTCCTTGATGCGGTACTGCAGGCACTCTGATATCAGTGGGTGCTCCTTGAGATTCACCAGGTGGGGAGTTTACTGAGGCGGAGCAGAGGGATAGTGAAATAAGGTAGGAGACGCTGTGATTAGTGGGGGGCTGAAGGGCAGAACACCTCATAGAGAACGGCCATGCCCCATGGGATTCTGGGTTTGAAGGGCCCAAGACCACACAGAAGGTCCACACCTCAGCAGGGGCTGGAGTCAAAGGACATGCATCTCCTCTTCCTTTGACCGGACATACTCCATTGTAACACCCTGGGGTGAGTGAGGGGGAAATCAGCCCCATTCAGTACAAAGGAGTTACTTCTGATTTACACCAGGGTGAGTGAGAGGTAATCAGCCCTATCCACTCCAAAGGAGTCACTTCTAACTTTTCTTAATGTTGGTGTGTTTTGGTGCTGATTTATTGTGCACAGACAGAAATCAAACCAGGGCTCAGATCTTCATAGCAGGGGGCATTTCCAGTGCTCAAGGGCCACTCACCAACTCTTTGGAGGAAATAAAGTGACAGCGTTATTAGCCAAAGGGATTAGCTCTCAGTTAGGTCCGCCAACCTTCGAAGAGCTTGGAGTCGCACCAAATGGATTACGCTGAGCACGTGCATGGAAAGAGGATGAACAGGTTCAAAGCTACCTCTGGCTCACAGGCTATGAGTCTTTGAAGGGGGAATGTCCAGTAGTGGCTGACAAACCCGCATGCCATCTGGGCACTTTGAGTTCAGACCAAACCCTGAGCCGAAATCTGAACCTAAGAATAAGGAGGCACCTGGCTTTGTCTGAGGGTTTCTAATTGTAGGGCAATGTCACCTGGGCACCACAGGATATTTAGATGGTAATGAAACAATTTTTGAAATACACTTACCTGCTGGGAGAGGAGGATGGTGAGGGTGGAAGAGCTGGTGGGAATTGTGGGAGTAGGGTTTAGAGGGCAGAGAGGAGAGGGAGGTTATGGGGAAAGGGACGAATAGGGTGGTTGGGTAGGAGATGGGTTGGGGGTCAGGAAATGAGGGGGTGGGACACTGTGAAGAGGGGACATGAGGGTGAGTGACAGGGGACTGAGAGAACAGAGGGGTGTGATGTCCTATCTCTTTCAATCTTCAGAGGGCTCTATGTTCTCTTCCCTCCCCAGTGCAAAGCCTCACTTTCCTGTTAGGTCCAGTTTTGCAGCGTGAACAATAAAGCGAGCACAGCACCGAGCTGTGTTTCCATCAGCGCTCTCTGCACCTGTGTGCCTATCTCCTACCCTGCTGGATCCAGAACTAGAATGAGGAGCAGGGCGCCTGACAGCCCCACATTCACCTCCCTTGAGTGTGCCAGTATCAGGGGGCTCACAATGCATCTATGGTGTCGGAAACCCCTCCCTCTCCCTCTTTTGTGATCTTGGGGGCTTTCTCCTTCCCTTTTGACAGGAGGGGGAACTGAGCCTCTCCCTAATCACCCGTCCCAATGTGTGCCAGGGTCTGGGGAAGCACCGCCGCTCAGGGCGTGAAGCTGAGAGGAACCCAGAATGACCAAGTAGTGCACAGAATACAGCTCCTTTCTAGAAAAATGTGTTGCTTCTTAAAAGAGCAATTTACTTCACTCATCATCCATATCCACGGCCACCTGCAGCAGCCACAATAACACTAACTCCAATCAACAAGCTTCCTTTCTGTTGAAAAACTAGGAAATAAAATGGCAAAAAACATTATTAACACAGAGTTAACGTTGCCCAGTGACAGCTCGTGCTTGTGCAGAAGGTCGAGTTCAGCTAACTCATGCTGCTAACAAGGAAATGCAGAAATGAATTAAATGCCCTCATAATTTAGATAGATAGATAGATTCTTATCTAATTCACAGTAGAGTAATTCCACTGACTTCAGTGAACTTAGTCTGCATTATTACTACTGTGAACACATATTTGCATAAAAAGCCTGAACATCACATTCCCATGGAGACAATAATGTCATCAGTTGATTATATCTTTAAAGAAGCACAAAATAAAAACATGGTCATGGGAGAAATCTGGAAATTTTATTCTTTTTGGATAACTTCCCCTCAGTTAGTTTCCTCAGGGCACCTTTTATCTCCTTGTTCCTCATGCTGTAGATGGCTGGATTCATCACTGGAGGGATCACGGAATAAAGAACAGCCACTATGACATCCAGACCTGATGATGAGCTGGAGGTGGGTTTCATGTAGGCAAAGGTGGCAGTGCAAACTAACAAGGAGACCACAGTGAGGTGGGGGAGGCAGGTGGAGAAGGCTTTATTTCGACCCTGCTCAGAGGGGATTCTCAGCACGGTTATGAAGATCTGAACATATGACACAATTATAAAAGCAAAGCAACTTAAGCCTAAGAACAAGATAAAAGAAGTAATAACAACCTCACTGAGGTATGCGTCATTGCAAGTGATCTTGAGCAGTTGGGGGATATCACAGAAGAACTGATCCACTTTGTTACCACCACAAAAAGGTAATGCAAATATGTTCCCGGCCTGCATAGTAGAAATGGGAATTCCACTGATCCAGGCACTGGCTGCCATTTGGACACAAGCTCCCCTGTTCATTATAGTCTCATAGTGCAGTGGTTGGCAGATGGCAACGTACCGGTCATATGCCATGATGGTGAGAAAAGCAAAGTCAACAACAATGAAGAAAATGAAGAGAAAGACTTGGGCAACGCAGCCAGCATAAGAAATCGACCTGGTGTTCAACAGGGAGTTGGCCATGGACTTGGGGACTGTGACGGAGATGGAGCCGAGGTCTAGTATGGACAAATTCATCAGGAAGAAGTACATGGGGGTGTGAAGATGGTGGTCGACCACTACAAGGATGATAACAAGGAGATTTCCCACCAGGCCTGCCAGGTAAATCCCTAGAAACACCATAGAGTGTAAAACCTGCAGCTCCCGAACCTCAGAGAACCCCAGGAGAAGGAACTCGGTCATGGTGGTTAGGTTGGACATTTTCTTTCTCAGGACATCACGGACTGTCTGTGGAAAGAAGGGCAAGGGCAGTGGTCAGGCTAATGTCCTCCCACCTCCTCATCTCTGACAATCACACCACCAGTGAGGAGCATTGTCACACCAGTGTAAATTGCCACAGCTCCCTTACAGTCAATGGATGGCGTCCGTTTCCTCCATCTGAGGATCTGGTCCAAGATGAAGCTTGATAAAACGCAGTGTAAATATGGAACAAGTTATAACCCAAACCCAACAATCTTAGGAATGATGGTCATCCTATTGCGAAAATAGAGAGGTAGTTTAGGAAAGAAGAATAAGTCTACATCTAAACTATGAGCTAGGAAAGAGATTCTGAGATCACATACACTACTTGTAATACCTCAAGGATGACTAACACAAGTCTGAAAATCGTATAGCCAAGGCAGAAGGGGAAACTGTGCTGAATACAGTACATAGCCCCAGAGTTCAAGTGGGTTTGTATTGTGCATGCCTACCGCAGGTACACTGCTATTTATGCTCACAAAGCTAGCACACGAGTATGTCCATGCAAGCTGGTGAATCACAGCCCTAGCTTGCTGAGTAGATGTAGCCTAAAAGAGTTTGGCTGATTACCTGAGCAAAATGCCAGCTGAGAGGGGTTATGATCACTCTCTATAAACACATCGAGGGGGTAAACACCAGGGAGGGAGCAGAGCTATTGCTGCTAAAGGAGAATGTTGGCACAAGAAGGAATGGGGATAAATTGTCCTTGAATAAATTTAGCTTGGAAATGAGAAGAAAGTTTGTCCCCATCAGAGGAGGGACGATACAGAGCAACCTCCCAATAGGAGATATTGGGGACAAACAATCTAACTGGTGTTAACACTGAGATTTGTCTGTTTAGGATGGGGATTATATGACTGGGTTGCCAGTGAGAGCAGGGGATGTGACTCAGTGACCCAGGTCCCTTCTAGTCATATCTTCCTAGCAGAGCCAGCTCTAGGTATTTTGCCGCCCCAAGCACGGTAGGCAGACTCTCTTCAGTGCCTTGCCTGATGGAGGTCCGAGGAAGCCGCAGGACCAGCAGACCCTCCACAGGCATGCCGCCGAAGGCAACCTGCCTGCCGCCCTTGTGGCGACTGGCAGAGCGTGCCCCATGGTTGCCGCCCCAGGCATGCACTTGGTGTGCTGGTGCCTGGAGCCACCTCTACTTCTTAGGACAAACAGCAGGCTAACAACTTGGACAGGAAACTAAACTTCTAAACCAGCAGCACAGCCTGATCCCCTCTTCCCAGGGAACACGACACACACATACCCAATGGCCCGAGCACCAGCTCATCTGTGATGATTCCACACTGAGTTCTGTGCAGAGATGTGCTGCTACCTGCTTACAGATTGATTCATGGCCCCTGATATCTGCTGCACTTGTGTCTCTGTGTAATGATGGGACAGGAGAATCCCTCTGTTACTGCTATGGTTTATCATTTCCCTCTCTACCTTCATGTCTGCGCTGTGCAGGTCAATGGCAATCAGGAGACCTGGGTTATGTTCTTGTCTTTGCCACTGACCTTCTGGGTGACTTTGGGCAAGTCGCTTCCCCTTTCTGTGCCTCTGTTTCCTCTTCCCTACTTTCTCTGCCTTGTCTACAAGGACTATGATCTTGGTTAGGGAGGGGCTGAGTTTTACTATTTGTATGTTCTGTGCACCTGTTTACAGCTTTGGTGTTCAGGTGGCAGCAGTGTGGAACAAAGGGTATGAGGCTAGAGCAGGAGGTCTTGATGCTCTCCCCTTCATTTCCTCTGTGTCCTTGGGCAGGATTGAGACAGACAGGCTTCAGGTGGCTAGTGCAAACCTGACTGAGTTTACAGTTTACAGGTGCTAGAGTGTACAAAACACAATCTGCAGGCTTTGCTGCTATCCTGTTTTTGCTGCTGTGCTGTTTTTTTACCTTTCTATAACTATTCCTTTGAAACAGAAATAAACACAGTTGCAATAGAAAAAGCAGGTTTGAATTGGCTGTATTATTAAATATAAGAATAATGTTTCCCAACTTTGTTTAAAGCTTAATTTCCAATTAGAGGCGGTCGGAGATTTCCTGCCCATTTTTGTTTTTAAAAAATGTCCAGGTAAAATTTCTGCTATACTTGAAACAATTTTTTTAAACTGAAAACCACAAATTTCTTTTGTTGGCAATGTAACTTTTTCACTTGACACTAGTATTTTGCTAAAAACAAATATATGTTTGGTTGCCAAATCCTGATTTTTTTCTGACTTTGGGTATCTGATGCAAAGTCAAAGTTTTGCACTGATTTTTAATCTGACTGGCTCTAGCTCTGTGACTTAACTGATAGCTAAAGCCTTAAAGGGTTCAAATGATAATTTATGTTTAGTGTCTTACATTTGCTCTGTATCTTAAACCACAACTGTATTTAATTGAAATAATGAATTAACTGTGCTGTTCACTGATGATTTTTCCCCAACTTGTAATATATTCGATCTTCCAGCACCAGGATTCTTTGATCATTATTTTTCTATTTCCCTACCTCTGTAATATCTAGAAGCCAAAGACACAGCTATGTAAGAACCCTTTCACCCCTCACTCTGCATCGATGTACCGGGTCTGGTGAAGACACACCACATCAATGGGAGACCATTTTTCCGTCGAAGTCGGTAATCCACCTCAACGAGAGGTGGAAGATACATCGAGGGGAGAGCATCTGCCTTTGACATAGCATAGTGTGGACACTGTGGTAAGTGGATCTAAGCTACGTCGACTGAAGTTACATTGTTTATGTAACATAAGCAGTGTATCTCGGATTGACTTAGCATGGTAGCGTAGACCAGATTTAACAGTTCAGATTGTAATTTCACATTTATGTTCTTAAATATTAATAGCCCAAAATATGTAATTGAAATACCAAACTTACTG
Organism: Gopherus evgoodei; assembly: GCF_007399415.2. NCBI lineage: Eukaryota > Metazoa > Chordata > Testudines > Testudinidae > Gopherus > Gopherus evgoodei. The sequence goes on along the minus strand of NW_022059786.1, from coordinate 61,477 downwards.
TGGTGGTCTTTGTGGAATTTGTCTCAGCTTGTGATGCAGACAATTCGCAGGCATCAGAATTGTTTGGACATTATCTATCTATCTATCTATCTATCTATCTATCTATCTATCTATCTATCTATCTATCTATCTATCTATCTATCCCTGTGTTATCCAGCAGCCCTTTGCTGTCCCCTTGCTGTATGTCCTGAGTTGCTGGCTCTCTCTGAAGTTCCTAGCAGATCAGGATCTATTCCACAGACGGGCGCTCCCTGCTCCCCTCCCAGGGTAGGCTTGGCTGAGAGGCAATGGACTAAATGGGACCAGGGACTGAAAGCCCCTTTCAGCTCTAGCGATTATTCCAGTTTGTGCAGGCTTCAGACGTGGTCACAGCCCAGAATGTCCCTGCTCTGGGGTTAAACAGCTGAATCCAGTCTGCAGGGCTGTGAGCCCAGCTCTGATCTCACCTCTGGAGCAAATCACCCTGACAACCTGCACTAGCTGATCCTAACCCCACAGATGTGAAACAGCATCCACCCTGGATCTCTCATGATGGCAGCAACCCTGGAAGAACCCTTGGCTAAAAACAAGGCAGGGCAGAGTCTGAAAGGGTACCCCCAAGGTGTTTGCAGAAATAAAATATATAGCACAGACATCTAATTTGCAATAGCTAAGAGCCCAGTGGCACCAGAGCCTCAGCTGGCCTAAAATACCCTCTTCCTTCATTAATCTCACAGAATTACCTCTGGGAGAACAGAGATATTTTTGTCTCTTGCATTGCACCAGCATCTCCTGGGATGCAGCCACCAGATGTACCTGCTGCTCAGGCTGACCCAGTTGCTTGAAGCAGATCACTAGGAGGTACCCAGAGGCAAAGACTAAAAACTAAGGGCCAGTTACAAAGCCAGTGGAAATTGATACAGTTCCATTGACTTTAGCGTAGTTTGGACTATTTACTCCAATTCGGAATCTGGTCCTGTGATTTGAATGGAGATATGCTGGTTTACACCAGCTGGGGATCTGGCCCACCACAGAAATTCAAATCTATATTCTTTTCATGTGAACCTGATCTGAAACTGATTCCAAAGTTCCTAACCTGTCTGCACTTTCTTAGCTCTTTGCCCCTTGGGATTAATTACAAGTGAAACTTTTAATGGCTATGGAGACTTTCATTTCTACTCAGGATAGAACTTTGGAGGAATTCAGTGTTGCTAAGATTTTCTGTATCTGATCTTCAGCTTCTGTTGGGATGAATGGCCCAGAATCTTTCTTTCTTTCTTTCTTTCTTTCTTTCTTTCTTTCTTTCTTTCTTTCTTTCTTTCTTTCTTTCTTTCTCAACATTTACATTGTTTTTCCTCTTACTGCAAACAGCACTAAACTAAAAGGCTCATTGGGCTGCAGATGCAACGCTGCATGACATTTTGAAAATCTGTAATTCATATTAGTTGCCCAGCATGTGTAAATTGGCTGTAGCTCCTTTGGAGTCTGCATCCATGATGCCTACTCTGCAGAGTCTTAATCACCTACTTCATGTTAATTATCCACTTCATTTTAAGTGGTCTCCTACAACATGTGTGATCTCATTAGTGTAACAATATATCCTCTCTTGTGTTTAGCTTGGACACTCTGGTTCTCTTCTCTAAGACCCAAGAAAGAGAGCTCTAAGAAGTGTGAAAGCTTATGCCTTCCACCAGCAGAAATTGTTCCAATAAAAGATGTTACCTCACCTACCTTGTCTATCTCAAAATCTTGACAAGTCTTGCCCTACAGGAAACCCTTTTCCCACCCAACTTTATTCTTCAAGTATTCTTCTGTGCTCTCTTTCTGGTCACCATGTACGTGTAGACAGCAATAAAATTTAGATGTCGATCTCAAAGTGATTAATCAAGCAGGGTCAGTATCATCAGTCACATTTTCCAGATTGCACAGAGAGGGGAAATGACTGGTCTGAGGTCACACAGTTGCTCAGAGGAACAGAACTCAGGTGTACTGAGTCCCAGTCCTTTAGTCATGTTGCAAAGACTGAGGAAGGATGGTGCATTCATTCGGATGCTAACCTGGAATCTGGGAGACCCAGCTCATTTCCCTGCTTTGCCACAAATTTCCTGTGTTATCTTGGGCACATCACTCTCCGGGCCTCAGTTCCCATCTGTAACATGGGTATAACAGCACGACCCTGCCTTATAGGGGTGGGCTGAGGATAAATATAGTAAAGAGGTGGTTGAAAATATTTGTTCTTTATGAAAATTTTGACTTTTTCTAAAACTGAACATTTTAGTCTGAAAATTGCCAAAAACTATTAAATTAATTTTTCAGCCAAAATGTTTATTTTTTTCATATTTCATTATTTTAAAGAAAAACTGAAAAATTACAAGCATAGAAGAAGTATCATTTAAAACCTCATAGTTTGTTGACCAGTAATATCATGGCAAAATGTATGTAGCAGTGTTATATGTGAAGTTATAAACATAAGATGAGCTCATGACTTAAAGTATGTTTTCTATATAAGCCTGAGGAGTGGACAAACCAGTTCCTCAAAGACCAAGAATAAGCCAACGCCTCAGCCAGGTGTCAACAAGGTTGATGGGCCATTATCTGCTAAGTGGCCATGCTTTGGCAGAAAAGGGGACAGGGGCAAAATTCTACATTTTAGCAAAGAAACAGCATGGAGTTCCTTTCCACAAAGACTGTCTGTTGCCTTGCTCCTGGATGGAAATGCTTCTCAAAAAGGGGACAGAACTATAAAAAGAAGGGTCAAACACCCCAAGATACCAGTCTCTCTCTCTCTCCCTGTCCATGGCATTCACTGCATCTAAGGAAATAAAGCAAGCTGCTGTTGGACTCTGGAGGACGGACCCTGACTTAAGAGGTTTGGTCATTCAAACTGCTGGAAGCATGTGATGAGAAAACTTTGCTTTGAATGTAATAAAGTTTGTTAAGTTAGGCAGCATATTATCTTTATTTTTCTTGTATCCATTTCTGACTTTTATACCTCATTACTGGTACTCACTTCAAATCTATCTCTTTGTAGTTAATAAATTTATTTTATTGTTTTATCTAATCTAGTTTGTTTAAATTGAAGTGTCTGCATAACTATTTAAAATAATAAGCTGATATATTATTCCCTTAAAGGAATAACCAACTTAATATATTTGGACTGTCCAGGAGAGGGCTGTGTTAAAGCAGGAGAGCTTGAGAGTGGCACCATGTAGCAGAAAAAAATGGTCAGTGAGGTTAAGACCACAATATGAAAGTCAAGCCACCCAGAGAGTGGGCAGAATCAAGGCCAGAAAATCCAGGTATCTGATAATCGCAGAGTGGTCAAAGGACATGACAGCAAGGATGAAAAACTCCATGGAGCCCACCAGGAAGAGGAAGTAGGCCTGAGCATAGACTCATAGACTCTAGGACTGGAAGGGACCTCGAGAGGTCATCGAGTCCAGTCCCCTGCCCTCATGGCAGGACCAAATACTGTCTAGACCATCCCTGATAGACATCTATCTAACCTACTCTTAAATATATCCAGCGATGGAGATTCCACAACTTCCCTAGGCAATCTATTCCAGTGTTTAACTACCCTGACAGTTAGGAACTTTTTCCTAATGTCCAACCTAAATCTCCCTTGCTGCAGTTTAAGCCCATTGCTTCTTGTTCTATCATTGGAGGCTAAGGTGAACAAGTTTTCTCCCTCCTCCTGATGACACCCTTTTAGATACCTGAAAACTGATATCAGGTCCCCTCTCAGTCTTCTCTTTTCCAAACTAAACAAACCCAATTCCTTCAGCCTTCCTTCATAGGTCATGTTCTCAAGACCTTTAATCATTCTTGTTGCTCTTCTCTGGACCCTCTCCAATTTCTCCACATCTTTCTTGAAATGCGGTGCCCAGAACTGGACACAATACTCCAGTTGAGGCCTAACCAGCGCAGAGTAAAGCGGAAGAATGACTTCTCGTGTCTTGTTTACAACACACTTGTTAATGCATCCCAGAATCATGTTTGCTTTTTTTGCAACGGTATCACACTGTTCACTCATATTAAGCTTGTGGTCCACTATGACCCCTAGATCTCTTTCTGCCATACTCCTTCCTAGACAGTCTCTTCCCATTCTGTATGTGTGAAACTGATTGTTCCTTCCTAAGTGGAGCACTTTGCATTTATCTTTATTGAACTTCATCCTGTTTACCTCAGACCATTTCTCCAATTTGTCCAGATCATTTTGAATTTTGACCCTGTCCTCCAGAGCAGTTGCAATCCCTCCCAGTTTGGTATCGTCCACAAACTTAATAAGCATACTTTCTATGCCAACATCTAAATCGTTGATGAAGATATTGAACAGAACCGGTCCCAAAACAGACCCCTGCGGAACCCCACTTGTTATACCTTTCCAGCAGGATTGGGAGCCATTAACAACTACTCTCTGAGTACGGTTATCCAGCCAGTTATGCACCCACCTAATAGTAGCCCCATCTAAATTGTACTTTCCTAGCTTATCTATAAGAATATCATGCGAAACTGTATCAAATGCCTTACTAAAGTCTAGGTATATCACATCCACCGCTTCTCCCTTATCCACAAGGCTCGTTATCCTATCAAAGAACGCTATCAGATTAGTTTGACACGATTTGTTCTTTACAAATCCATGCTGGCTATTCCCTATCACCTTACCACCTTCCAAGTGTTTGCAGATGATTTCTTTGATTACCTGCTCCATTATCTTCCCTGGCACAGAAATTAAACTAACTGGTCTGTAGTTTCCTGGGTTGTTTTTATTTCCCTTTTTATAGATGGGCACTATATTTGCCCCCTTCCAGTCTTCTGGAATCTCCCCTGTCTTCCATGATTTCCCAAAGATAATAGCTAGAGGCTCAGATACCTCCTCTATTAACTCCTTGAGTATTCTAGGATGCATTTCATCAGGCCCTGGTGACTTGCAGGCATCTAACTTTTCTAAGTGATTTTTTACTTGCTCTTCCCTTATTTTCTCTTCTAAACCTACCCTCTTCCCGTAAGCATTCACTATACTAGACATTCCTTCAGACTTCTCAGTGAAGACCGAAACAAAGAAGTCATTAAGCATCTCTGCCATTTCCAAGTCTCCCGTTACTGTTACCCCCTCCTCATTGAGCAGTGGGCCTACCCTGTCCTTAGTCTTCCTCTTGCTTCTAATGTATTGATAAAAAGTCTTCTTGTTTCCCTTTATTCCCATAGCTAGTTTGAGTTCATTTTGTGCCTTTGCTTTTCTAATCTTGCCTCTGCATTCCTGTGTTATTTGCCTATATTCATCCTTCGTGATCTGACCTAGTTTCCATTTTTTATATGACGCCTTTTTATTTTGTAGGTCACGCAAGATCTCAAGGGTAAGCCAAGGTGGTCTTTTGCCACATTTTCTATCTTTCCTAACCATCGGAATAACTTGCTTTTGGGCCCTTAATAGCGTCCCTTTGAAAAACTGCCAACTTTCCTCAGTTGTTTTTCCCCTCAGTCTTAATTCCCATGGGACCTTGCCTATCAGCTCTCTGAGCTTACCAAAATCCGCCTTCCTGAAATCCGTTGTCTCTATTCTGCTGTACTCCTTTCTACCCTTCCTTAGAATTGCAAATTCTATGATTTCATGATCACTTTCACCCAAGCTTCCTTCTACTTTTAAATTCTCAACAAGTTCCTCCCTATTGGTTAAAATCAAGTCTAGAACAGCTTCCCCCCTAGTAGCTTTTTCAACTTTCTGAAATAAAAAGTTGTCTGCAATGCAGTCCAGGAACTTATTGGATAATCTGTGCCCCGCGGTGTTATTTTCCCAACATATATCTGGATAGTTGAAGTCCCCCATCACCACCAAATCTTGGGCTTTGGATGATTTTGTTAGTTGTTTGAAAAAAGCCTCATCCACCTCTTCCGCCTGATTAGGTGGCCTGTAGTAGACTCCCAGCACGACATCACCTGTGTTTTTTACCCCTTTTAGCCTAACCCAGAGACTCTCCACCCTTCCGTCTCCTAAGTCCATCTCCACCTCAGTCCAAGTGTGTACATTTTTAATATATAAGGCAACACCTCCTCCCTTTTTCCCCTGTCTATCCTTCCTGAGCAAACTATACCCATCCACACCAACATTCCAGTCGTGTGTATTATCCCACCAAGTTTCAGTAATGCCAATAATGTCATAGTTGTATTTATTTATTAGCACTTCCAGTTCTTCCTGCTTATTACCCATACTTCTTGCATTTGTATAAAGGCATCTAAGATACTGGTTTGATCTTGCCTCCCAGCTTTGCCCTGACCCTCCTTCCTCTCTGCCATTATAGCCCGTGCTCCCTCCTGTTTCCAACCCATCTCCCAGGTCTTGTTCCCCACTTACCTGTGGGCTTTGCTCACCTGTCCCCGTCGAACCTAGTTTAAAGCCCTCCTTACTAGGTTAGCCAGTTTGTGCGCAAATAAGGCCTTTCCCCGCTTCGAAAGGTGAACACCATCTGTTCCTAGCAGTCCTTCCTCAAACGGCATCCCGTGGTCGAGGAAGCCAAAGCCCTCCTGGCGACACCATCTTCGCAGCCAGGCATTCACCTCCACGATGCATCTGTTTCTGCCCGGACCCCTACCTTCAACAGGAAGAATCGAAGAGAATACCACCTGCGCTCCAAACTTCTTAACCCGTACTCCCAGAGCCCTGTAGTCACTCTTGATCTGCTCAGCGTCACACCTCTCAGTATCATTTGTGCCCACATGGATGAGTAGCATGGGATAGTAGTCAGAAGGCCGGATAATCCTCGACAAAGCCTCTGTAACATCTCGGATACGGGCCCCTGGCAGGCAGCATACCTCCCGGGATGAACGGTCAGGGTGACAGATGGGTGTCTCCGTCCCCCTCAGCAGAGAGTCTCCAACCACCACTACCCTACGTTTCTTATCAGTGGTGGCAGCAGACCTCCCAGCCTTAGGGGTACGAGGCTTCACCCCCTTAACTGTTGGGGGTGATTTCTTCTCTCCTGTATCAAGAAGAGCATAATGGTTATCTTTTACCACAACAGGAGGGTTCGCAGCAGCGGTGGAGCACTGCCTGCTGCTAGAAGTAACCAGCTGGCTGTGTCCACCCTGAGCCTCCTCCTCCACTGGTGTGTCAGATACACCCTCAGGCATCTCCTCCTTCACTGGAGTGTCAGTAGTCCTGTCAACTGGGACAGCACCATCAGCTGTCTCCACATGGATACTGTCCAGGAATTGCTCATGGACATAGATGTTCCTCAGCCTGGCCACCTCCTCCTGTAGCTCTCCCACCTGCTGCCTGAGAGATTCCACCAGTAGGCACCTTTCACATTGGATGCCACCCCCAGCCTGGATATCAGTAGCTAGAGAAGGAAATTCACCATATTGGTCAATATCTTGGGGATGAGCATGCTGGTGAGCAGGCCCTCCAGGAGGGAGAAGTTGGTGATGAAGGGACATTATGGACTGGTCAGTCCGGAGAAGAAGGTCCAGAGATTCTGGCTTTGAGATTAACTTGATATTTTATGTTAATACTCCAGACTCCAGAAGGGGAGAATAATTTCAATGCATCAATTGTAGGGCTTTCTTTGACTGAGAAAGGAGAGAAACTGAGGAAGTGTCAGAGTCTGACACCTGTTTGGTATTAGCCTTAAGTTCTATCCATAATCCTAACCCATATACAGCAGGGATTTAAACATCGCTTTATCTTTAAATCTTCAGTGGGCCTACTCATGCATTTAATGTTAAGAATGTGCTGAAGCGGCTTGTGGACTCAGGACCTTTGTACAGAATATTCAAAGGAAGTGAGTTTTGTTCAGTGCAGATCCTCAGCTGATGTACAGTCTCAGATGTCTATTGACTTCAGTGGAGTTAGAACCACGTATACCTGCTGAGGACTGACTCCTTGATTTTTAAGGATCCCAAGTGTGATACTTTCATTTACTCAGAGAAGCGAAAGAGATCATATTAAAAATGTATACAGTCAAAACTGCTAAAAGTTCAAAACAACAAGTACTTTTGATAAGTTGTTTGCAAATGAGCAATGGTGTAAGAGATAGTCATAAAAATCTTCACTAAATAACATTTAATAAGGACTACTTATAGGACAATCATGCTCTGGACATAGACAATCATTAACAGGAAAAGATACACATTAATGTTCATAAATTATCTATCTACCTATCAATCTAGCTAGTTAGCTAACATAATTCACAATCAAATAAAAATCCATATCTATGACAAAAGGAGGTTGTGTGTTAGGACAGGGAATGGTCCTAGGGAAGGTGAGAGAGATTCTCAAACCTGAGCCATTCTTTTTGGGTGACAGATCTGAGGAACTGTCCCAAATTGAGGTGTCATTAGAGGAGGTTTTGGAACAAATTGATAAACTAAACAGTAATATATCTGCAGGACCTGATGGTATTCACCCAAGAGTTCTGAAGGAACTCAAATGTGAAATTGCAGGATTTTTAACTGTAAGCAGAATCATGATAAGCTCTACCCTGACATCTGGTGGAAAGAATTTCAGAGGGTGTATTTGCATAGGCACACCTACCCTATCCCAGACTGCTGAGCTGTGGGACTGCTCGGTGACAAATGACTCACCCTCAGTTGGGTGGTGCTTGCTAGACAAGGGACATGGGTTCCAAACCCAGTGAATTGAGAGGCTGGGGACAGGTATCTGTGCCTGGTGGTGCAGTCTCCTTGTGGAGCCAGAAGCACCAGTTCCACCCCCTTCTCTCTCTCCACTGTGGAATGTCAGAGTTGATTTTTTTATTCCCTCAAGAATCTAAATACAGGTTACTGAGCTGAATTCACTTTGGGCTAATGGTGCACTAGCACTGGGGCTCCCCTACTAAGAGCTGAGATCACTAAGAGTTGAAATCACTAAAGAGCTGAAATTACTGAGCTGAGAGCACTGAGTACTGTGCTAACTAGTGGGGGAGCCTGAATATATGCTGTGGAACAGAGCGGCTGGCGGAGTGGAGCAGTTGTGGGGACGGCTGGAGGGTGGCCGCGGAGCGGCTGGCAGAGCGGAGTAGATGTGGGACGGGTGGAGTGGCCCACAGAGTGAGCGGAGCCGAGCAGTTTGCAGGGAGAACTAGAGCAGCTGGTGGAGCGGAGCAGTTTCTGAGGACGGCTGGAGGAGCAGAGTGGAGCGGCTGGTGAAGAGGAGCAGTTCATGGAGAAGGCAGAAGCAGAACCCACGGAGAGGCAGGGCAGTTGGCCCTGGACCACGTAAGGTGCCCCTTTCTACCCAGGCTGGGGGGAGGGACCTCTACAGATAAACTCTCGAACTCGGGGGTGGCATTGACCAGAGACTTTTGGGTTGTTGGATTTTGGGGTGATTGGACTTAAAACCCTAAGGGGAAAAAGGACAGTGCCAAATGTACTTGGAGGTGGGTTTTTGTTTATGGTTTGTGTTATAACCCTGTTTGTAGTGTTTCTCCAATGGGATGCCACATTGATTTCTTCCTTTATTAAAAAGATTTTGCCACACTCAGACTCCGTGCTTGCGAGAGGGGAAGTATTGCCTCCTAGAGGCGCCCAGGGGGGTGTGATATGTGGGTGTCCCAGGTCACTGGGTGGGGGCTCGAGCCGGTTATGCATTGTGTTACTGAAACGGAACCCCTGGATACTGAACCCGGCCTTTGTTGCTGCCAACTCAGAGGAGCAGAAGGGTTACATAACTCTCATCTGTAACCTATCATTTAATTCAGCTTCTATACCAAATGACTGGAGGATAGCTAATTTAACACCAATTTTTAAAAAGGGTTCCAGAGATGACCCTGACAACTACAGGCCAGTAAGCCTCACTTCATTACCGGGCAAATTGATTGAAACTATCATAAAGAACAAAATTGTTGGACACATAGATGAACAAAATTTGTTGGGAAACAGTCAATATGTTTTGTAAAGGGAAATCATGCCTCACCAATCTACTAGAATTCTTCGAAGGGGTCAACAAGCATGAGGACAAAGGAGATCCAGTGGATATAGTGTATTTTGATTTTCAGAAAGCCTTTGACAAGGTCCCTCACCAAAGGCTCTTAAGCAAAATAAGCAGTCATAAGATAAGAGGGAAAGTTCTCTCATGGATTGGTAACTGGTTAAAAGATAGGAAACAAAGGGTAGGAATTAATCATCAGTTTTCAGAATGGAGAGAGTTAAATAGTGGTGTCTCCCAGGGATCTGTACTGGGCCCAGTCCTATTTAACATATTCATAAACGATTTGGAAAAAGGGGTAAACAGTGAGGTGCCAAAATTTACAGATGATACAAAACTACTCAAGATAGGTAAGTCTCTGGCAGACTGTGAAGAGCTACAAAAGGATTTCACAAAACTGAGTGACTAGGCAACAAAATGGCAGATGAAATTTCATGTTGATAAATGCAAACAAATTCTTTGGAAAACATAATCCTAAGTATATACATACAACGATTGGGTCTAAATTAGCTGTAACCACTCAAGAAAGAGATCTTGGAGTCATTGTGGATAGTTCTCTGAAATCATCCACTCAATGTACAGCGGCAGTCAAAAAAGCGAAGAGAATGTTGGGAATCATCAAGAAAGGGATAGAAATTAAGACAGAAAATATCATATTGCCTTTATATAAATCCATGGTACACCCACACCTTGAATTCTGCATGCAGATGTGGTCACCCCATCTCAAAAAAGATATATTGGAATTGGAAAAGGTTTAGAAAAGGGCAACAAAAATAATTAAGGGTATAGAACAGCTTCCGTATGAGGAGACATTAATAAGACTGGGACTTTTCAGCTTGGAAAAGAGGCGACTAAGGAAAGATATGATAGAAGTCTATAAAATCATGAGTGGTATAGAGAAAGTAAATAAGGAAGTGTTATTTACTTCTTCTCATAATACAAGAACAAGGGGCCACCAAATGAAATTAATAGGTAGCAGGTTTAAAACAAACTCAAGAAAGTATTTTTTCATGCAATGCACTGTCAATCTCTGGAACTCCTTGCCAGACAGTGTTGTGAAGGCCAATTCTATAACAGGGTTCAAAAGGGAGCTAGATAGATTAATGGAAGATAGGTCCATAAATTGCTATTAGGCAGGATGGGCAGGAATGGTGTCCCTAGCCTCTGTTTGCCAGAAGCTGGGATTGGGTGACAGGGCGTGGATGACTTGATGATAACCTATCTGTTCATTCCCTTTGGGGCACCTGCCATTGGCCACTGTCAGAGGACAGGATACTGGGATTGATGGACCTTTGGTCTGACCCAGTATGGCTGTTCTTATGGGCCTATCTGTCTGTCTGTCTATCTAATCACATGCTATTACATATATACTGGATTCATAGACTCATAGACTCTAGGACTGGAAGGGACCTCGAGAGGTCATCGAGTCCAGTCCCCTGCCCTCATGACAGGACCAAATACTGTCTAGATCATCCCTAATAGACATTTATCTAACCTACTCTTAAATATCTCCAGAGATAGAGATTCCACAACTTCCCTAGGCAATCTATTCCAGTGTTTAACTACCCTGACAGTTAGGAACTTTTTCCTAATGTCCAACCTAAATCTCCCTTGCTGCAGTTTAAGCCCATTGCTTCTTGTTCTATCATTGGAGGCTAAGGTGAACAAGTTTTCTCCCTCCTCATGATGACACCCTTTTAGATACCTGAAAACTGCTATCAGGTCCCCTCTCAGTCTACTCTTTTCCAAACTAAACAAACCCAATTCCTTCAGCCTTCCTTCATAGGTCATGTTCTCAAGACCTTTAATCATTCTTGTTGCACTTCTCTGGACCCTCTCCAATTTCTCCACATCTTTCTTGAAATGCGATGCCCAGTACTGGACACAATACTCCAGTTGAGGCCTAACCAGCGCAGAATAAAGCGGAAGAATGACTTCTCGTGTCTTGTTTACAACACACCTGTTAATGCATCCCAGAATCACGTTTGCTTTTTTTGCAACAGTATCACACTGTTGGCTCATATTAAGCTTGTGGTCCACTATGACCCTTAGATCTCTTTCTGCCATACTCCTTCCTAGACAGTCTCATCCCATTCTGTATGTGTGAAACTGATTGTTCCTTCCTAAGTGAAGCACTTTGCATTTATCTTTATTGAACTTCATCCTGTTTACCTCAGACCATTTCTCTAATTTGTCCAGATCATTTTGAATTTTGACCCTGTCCTCCAAAGCAGTTGCAATCCCTCCCAGTTTGGTATTGTCTGCAAACTTAATAAGCGTACTTTCTATGCCAACATCTAAATTGTTGATGAAGATATTGAACAGAGTCGGTCATGCCATATGGATGGCATATGGAACACCAAATCAGTGCATGTGATGGCACTTTTCTACTTACACTAAGATTAGAACAAAATGACCCCAGACAAGTTACTTACACCAATGTTCATACTACTACTGAGTGTAGCCCAGAGACTTGGGCCAGAATATCATCAGTATTATAGTGGTGATGTCAGTGGATCTACTCTGCATTGGTGCTGGTCTACCTGAGTTGGAAAATGTGACCCTTACATCTCTGTCACCCTCACTTTTTCCAGGATGCTGTCAGCCAAATCTGGATCCTTGTGTGTACTGGTCATTGGCCAAACTCTGATCTTTTTGAAGTGATGGCGAGACCCCAGTAACTTGAATGGGATCCAATTTTGGCCTCATTATCCTGAGTCAGATTTTCTTTAGGAGACACTGGAAAAAGTTTCTCTTCAGAACAGCCTTTCCACCACAGCACCAATGACACAGCTTTTAGATAATAATTTAAGTCAAAGTGATAAAAACATGCCTCCCTGAGGTTCTTTGTTCTCCAGTACATCATTAATAATACAATAATACCCCAACAATATAAACATAATCATTTAAGCAGGAATTCAACCATGCAGAAACCTCTTTTGCACCCTTTTATCATTGTGGGGAGCAAACCTTCAGTGTTCTCAGAAAAAAATGATCAAAGAGATGATATATGGGCACACCTGTCGGACCAAACACTCACTGTGTCCCTGGGCCATTCCACCTCCAAAACCACCTGGAACAAAGAAACAAATCAAACCACCAACCAACCAGCTAAACAAAAATAAATTAAAAAACAGAGAAACAAACAACATGTGCATTGATACCTCAATCAGAATTTTTAGTCCCTGAAATAAGAAGAGCCAGAGACCCCACTAGAGACTTTTGCTATGGCTACTGACATTATGTGCTAAGTGCTCATATAGTATGGTGATGGGTAACAGGATATAAACACTAGATAGATAGATAGATAGATAGATAGATAGATAGATAGATAGATAGATAGATAGATAGATAGATAGATAGATAGATAGATAGATAGATAATGATCTTATTTACTTTCGTGTATATGTATAATAACTCTTTTTTTCTCTTCAGTCAAGTTTGGATTTTTACTAGTGTAAATACCCAATTCTGCATGAAGAGATATCATGCTAAGTTCTCATGGAGACAATAATATTGTCAGATAACTATATTTCTAAAGAAACACAGAATGAAATCATGATCAAAGGATAAATATGGACATTTAATTCCTAATAAATAACCTCCAATCTTTCAGTTTATTCAGTGCACCTTTGAGCTCCTTGTTCCTCATGCTGTAGATGATCAGATTCATCATTGGTGGCAACGCAGAATAGAGAACAGCCACCAAGAGATTTTGAACTGATGGAGAGCTGGAGATGGGTTTCAGGTATGCAAAAATGGCAGTACAAAGGAACAAGGAGACCACAATGAGGTGAGGAAGGCAGGTGGAGAAGGCTTTATGTCGGCCCTGCTCAGAGGGAATTCTCACCACTGTTGTGAAGACCTGAACATATGACACAATTATGAAAACAAAGCAGCTTAACCATAAGAATAAACTAAAACTGAGAAATCCAAGTTCACTGAGGTCTGAACCAGAGCAGGCGAGTTTGAGGAGCTGGGGGATTTCACAGAAGAACTGATCCACCATGCTGCCGCCACAAAAGGATATTGCAAATGTGTTTCCAGTGTGCACTGCAGAATAAAGACTAACACTGATCCAGGAACTGGCTGCCATTTGGACACAAGCTCTCCTGTTCATCACAGTCTCATAGTACAGTGGTTGGCAGATGGCGATGTATTGATCATACGCCATGATGGTCAGTATGGCATAATCTGCTGAAGCAAAGAAGGCAAAGATAAAGACTTGGGCAACACATCCAGAATAAGAAATCCATCTGGTGTTGATGAGGGAATTGGCCATGGATTTGGGGATGGTGACAGAGACAGAGCCGAGGTCTAGGATGGACAGATTCATGAGGAAGAAATACATGGGGGTGTGAAGGTTGCGGTCGAGGGCTATGGCTTTGATAATGAGAAGGTTCCCCAGCAGGGATATCAGGTAAAGCAGTAGAAACACCACAAAGTGTAAAATCTGAAGGTCCTGAATGTCAGAGAATCCCAGGAGAAGGAACTCGGTTACAGCGGTTTGGTTGGACATTTTCTTCCTCAGTACATCGTGTGATGACTGTGGAGGGAATGAGAAGGACAATGATCAGCATTAGAGTGACAGAGAGAATGACCCTGTTTCTCCTTACCCTAATACCTCATTATATGAATGTCAAAGGTACACAGAACTCGTCACTTGCAGTGATTAGGTATTGTTAGTGCTCCTTGCCTCTGACACTTAATCAGTCTGTTATCGCAGTAATGTAAATTGGATCAGCTCCTTTAAAGTTAATGGAGCTTTGTCACTTTACCACATCTGAGGATTTGGCCCAAGGTGTGGTTTGATAAAATGCAGTGTGAAGGATGTAACAAAGCACACTCCAAACCCAACAGTTTTTTCAAAGAAGGTCCCTCTATTGCGACCATCACCAAGCTCACAGTTTGGTCTAGATATTAACAGATTAAAATGCCAACACAGCCTGATTCCCACTTTGCAGAGCAATATGACATAGACTCCTCCAGCATTGTAAGTAGCAGCTCATCTGTAATGTTTCTACTCCAAGCTCTGTGCTTAGATGGCTGGCTGGCTGCTTCCAAACTGATTTATGGCTACAACTCCCAGCTGCACTTCTGCCTGCATGTAACAATGTACTAGCAGCATCCCTCCATCATTGCTATAGTGTATCGTTTACTCTGTGCAGTGTGGTGCACTGGCTATCAGGACACCAGGGCTCTGTTCTTGTCTCTGCCAGTGACCTGCTGTGTGACCTTGGACAAGTCACTTCCCCTTTTTCTGCCTCTGTTCCCCACCCTCTTTTTTGCTGTGTCTGCTAGGACTGTAAGGGCTTTCGGAAAGGGGCAGGGGGGCAGATTTTCAAAGGCATTGAGGCACCTAGTGGGATTCTCAAAATATCCAGGCCCTCAACACCCTTTGAAATCAACGAGCTGTGAGCTCCTAGGTGCTTCTGAAAATCCCACTAGGTGCCGAAATACCTTTGGAAACATGGCCCAGTGTCTTGTTATGTGTAAGTTCTGCACACTCATTTCCACCATACATACTCAGCCAGCAGCAGTGTGAAGCTAGGCCAGGAGTTCAGGGTTCTACTCCCAGTGACCTCCCATATGTCCTTGAACGGGGTCAGGATAGACAGTGTTTGGTTGCTTGGTTCAGCTCTACCTCAGGGTTAAAAGGGGCTAGTCTGTATAAAACACAGTCTCTGCACTATCAACTTTACCAGTTATTCAATTGTTAACTTCTTGCAACTATCCCTTTGAAAGAGAAATCACACAGATGCAATAGAATAAATGGACTTGAAATTAATATTTTACCAGAGAATATTAATGTTCCACAACTTATTTAAAGTTTAAGGCTGCTTGGAAATTTTTAGCTGTGTCTTTTATAATGGAGATTGTTTTTTTCAGCTAAACAACAACAAATCTCAGAGTCTGTCTTCTTTTCTCAAACTTTTTGGGTTTATTGATTAAAGAATCTGAAAACTCAAAAAACAAACATTTTTGATTTGATTAAAAAAATCCAGTTTTCAGTAGAAAGTTTTCATTTGGCAAAAATTAAAAAAAAATAGATTTTGCATTTTCAGTGAAAAATCAACCTTTTCCTGAGAGGCAGAAAAATTCCTATCAGCAGTAGATAATTGATTAAACTGAGAGTAAAGTCTTAACGAGTTCATATTGTAATTCATATTTATCATCTTAATTTTCCCTTGTATGTTGATCCCCAAACATATTTAATTGAAATAATAAACTTACTGTGCTGATCTTTGTGGATTTTTTCCCCAGCATATGAAGCATTCAGTCATCCAGCACCAGGATTCTTTGCTCAATATCTATATACCACCTAGAAGCTACAGGCCAAGGTATCTGAGTGTCCTTTCACCCCTCACTCTGTGACTGAACTAGACTCTGATCTGTTGCTTTCTGCAGGTGAGCCATGTGTACCTGGCTTTGATTTGCAATAGCATTAAAGGACCCATGCTGCAGGAAGGTGATTTATTCACTTCTATTTTCTAAGGGCTAGCGGGACTCACTCCCTGGAGCCCTGCACAGCTCAGCAGCAAAGGGCCAGAGGCAAATGCATAGATGCCTTGGTGACAAAGCCAAAAGGGTCCTTCTGATCCCCTGCTTAGCACAGGGCCTACAATTTCCCCCAGGGTTCCCTGCTTCCAGCCCAGCTTCTGTGTTATCTGTTGGCCAGGATTACAAATAGATTTAGGCATCTAATTAGATGGAGACAGGCTCTGACTGGCATTTATCAATGCTCCTATGTGAGCTAAGTGCCTAAATCCCATGAGCATTCAGTGGGAGTTGGGTGCCTAAACTGTGGATGCTATTGTAAATCCCAGTAGACACCTATCAGCTTCTTTAGGTGCCTAAACCCCTTTGTAATCCTGGCTCTGCATCTATTTTGTTGACTTCTGAGGCCTGAGCTTCTCTGCAATTCCAGAAAATGACAGCAGGGTTTTGTAAAGGAGCCCAATGGAGTAAAGCATGTACATCTTGGGCTTCTAACTCCCTAAGACTCCAGTAAGAATTGCAACCTCAAATGATAGCATATAGAGCAGTCAGCAGTGGCTAGAGAAAGAAGGTCAAGACGCTGGGAGGTCCTGTGATCTAAGCCTGGGTATGCACTATATTACCTCAACTATATGTGCCTCAGTTTACCAAAACAATTAA
Organism: Gopherus evgoodei; assembly: GCF_007399415.2. Lineage (NCBI taxonomy): Eukaryota > Metazoa > Chordata > Testudines > Testudinidae > Gopherus > Gopherus evgoodei. The sequence goes on along the minus strand of NW_022059786.1, from coordinate 44,418 downwards.
TCTGAGGAATATTAACTGAGATGGGAAGCACAATTTATAAAGAATCATTTATTTAGAGCTGATCCATGATTCAGTTTTGTTTGAGCTTTTAATGAATTTTCACAGATCTGGGTGAAATATCTGTCAAGTTATTTTTTTCAAACAGATTTTCCTTGTTTTCCACAGGAACATAGGAATTGCCAGAGACCAGTGCCCTGGGTCTGACTGGGGCCAGCCCCAGATCATGTACCACCCACAGCCTGGAGCAAAGGTCTGATCTGTCCCCAGTGCAGCTGCTCCAGCATTGACTACCTGAGTCTGCAGAAAGCCTGAGACAATGGCTCTGGGAGAACGGAACTGCCGCACACATCTCCATGGCATTTGAACTCCCAGCCCCACTTCTCTGAAGACCCCAACAACCCCACCCCATCAGGGGGCTCAGTGTGCAGGGGGAGGGGAAGAGCACAGCAGTCCTGACTCCATCACCCACGCAGATACACCCTGGCTGGGAATGTAAGGACTAGGGAGGCCATGATTGCCCTCTGCCTGTCTGTGGGCAACTTGCTGAGCCCAAGGGGTGGGAGAGAGTCACCCATGTCTCTTCTGGGAGGGAGCAGGGGTCCCATGCCACCATCCCAGCCACCACTGACATTCCACGTGAGCACAGAGTCAATGGGGTAGAGCCCCATACATGGCCCTGGAGTGTCTGAACCCAGCCCAGAGAGTCAGCCTCTTTCCACAGGCTCAGGGAAGTGACTCCTGGGGGGACCATAAGGGTGGTTCCCTGTGAATTAGTGGCTGGTTGGAGACCTGCACCATAGCAGTTTAATTCATTCTCTTATCTAATGTAACCTTGAAGATTCTTGTAATCCATGCCAATGTCTCACCCTGCTGAGCTCTTTGTCTCAGTGATACCTTGCGGCAATGAGTTCCCCAGGTCAATGGATTTATGAGCTCTTCAGGAGAGCTTCTTGAACATTTTCTATCTAAACGTTTTGTTGGTCAGAAAATGCCATTTCATCAAAACAAAAACTTTTCTCGGGAAAGGGTTGGATTCAATGAATCTTCTGATTTAATTTGTATTTGTTAAAGGTGCAAAAATGGCTGAAATATCATGTTCTGACATTTTCCAGCTTAAAATGTTTTTTTCATTTTGATGTCTCAGTTAATTTTTACTAAAGAAAAGGTGAAAATAATTAAAAAGGTCAAAATCAAAGCAAAACTTTCGTCTGGTACATGGAGCATGTTGCCTGGTGGGACGCACTGGCCATGCCTCAGCTGATCAGTTCCCTGCCTTGGACACTGGTGGCATCTCTGTCTCTCCCAGTCTTTGCCTGTGGCGAGAGTGCAGTCTGCTGAGGACTGAAATGCTTTAATTTAACTAAAGTCTTTGGGCTCAAGATGGAGGTAACTGAGTGAAGTTAAATGGCCTGTAATACACACAAGGTAAGAAGAGATGATCAAATGTCCCCTTCTGGCCTTAAACTCTGTGAAACTATGAAAATTATCAAAACAAAATGTTTCCATTGACTGAATGAATTTATTTATTTATTTTTAGATTCTCTCTTAATCACTTACTGCTTAAACATCCAGGGTAACAGTTCCCTCATCACCTAAGTTTCTGACTTTAGCATAAGCAATACCATCTCCTGCTAGGTGTTTGGAGTGATCCACAAACCAGAGAAGATAGGCATTCACCTGCATAGTGTTCATGAGGGGCCCAGTCTGGCAGATGTGCTTAGAGGACACCTACCAGATCTGGTCCCATTCAGACCCTGTCTGCCAGGGGCAGAGGAAAGGTTGATGAACTTGAAATCTTGCCCCATCCATCAATATTATATGGTCCAATCAAAGATATCACCTACCTTGTCTCTCTCTCATAAAATGTGTTTAGCTGGTCAAAAATTTTGTGGGATTTTTTTCTTTGAAAAACCGCATTTTAATTAAAGTTAAAAATATGAAAAAGTATTTTCAGAAATTGTGCAAACTTTTTTCAAAGGACAACAAAAAACTGGGGAAAACCACATTTTTTGTGTTCCCTCCAATGGTCCCCCTGGTCCTCTATGTTCAGCTCTTTTTATAAGGAAAACAATCTAATATTAATAATACTACTGATAATAATAATTAATAAGATTGAAATACAAAAACCTGAATATTTTCAGTTAAAATCTTCGTGAAAATTTTCAAACATTGGAAAAATGGTTCTTTTTCTAAACTTAAATATTAAAATATTTTTGAAATATTTCAAAAATAATTATAACAAATGTTTTAATTCCTGAACGACTCTATATTTTTAATAGTTGAAAGCTCGGTAAAGTGATTCAGTAAAAATGGCCTCTTCTTACTCAACGCACAGATCTACTAACCATGTGTAGCTGAGTAAGATTTTCAGCAACAAATAGAAATAAATAAATTGTAAGTACTGTTACTCCTGTCGGCCCTTCAAAGTCAGCACAGATCTGGGAAACTGGCTGGTGGCTATTCCTGGCTGGCATACTGGCAACAGAATTGTGAACTGGTTTTTCATCAATGACTCCTTTGCAAAATGACAGGAAGCAGCAGGAGTGCAGCGGGGTACATGACAGCAGGGTGTGAAGGATTCTGGCGGCCTGGGGCCATCGGCGGCAGGCGGCTCCGGTGGACCTCCCCCAGGCGTGCCTGCGGAGGGTCCGCTGGTCCCGCGGCTCCGGTGGAGCATCCTGCGGGAGGTCCACCGGAGGCGCGGGACCGCGGCGAAATGTTTAGAGCCGGCCCTGTTCGGCGGCGGGGGGCCCTTCCATTCTGGGACCCGCCGCTGACGTGCTCCGAAGACCCGCGGCGGGGCCCCCCGCTGGCGAATTACCACCGAAGCGGGACCCACCGCCGAAGTGCAGCCCCCTCTTCGGCGGTAATTCGGTGGCTGGGGGCCCCCGCCGCGGGTCTTCTGGGCACTTCGGCGGCGGGTCTCGGAATGGAAGGGCCCCCCGCCGCCGAATTACCGCCGAAGAGCGGGCTGCACTTCGGCGGTGGGTCCAGCTTCGCGGTAATGCGATGGCGGGGGGCCCTTCCGCCCCGGAGCGGAAGGACTCTGCCGCCAGCGAAGACCGGGAGCGGAAGAAGCTCGGGGGCCCGGTCCGCAAGAGTTTTCTGGGGCCCCCGAGCGAGTGAAGGACCCCGCTCCAGGGCCCCCCACGAGAGTTTTTAGGGGCCCCTGCGGGGCCTGGGGCAAATTGCCTCTTGCCCCCCCCGGGCGGCCCTGGTGTGAAGGAGATGGGGCTGCACAGGGGTACACGTAGGCAGGGTGTGAAGGAGATGGGGCTGCACAGGGGTACAGATAGGCAGGGTGTGAAGGAGAGGGGGCTGCACAGGGGTACACGTAGGCAGGGTATGAAGGAGAGGGGGCTGCACAGGGGTACACGTAGGCAGGGTGTGAAGGAGAGGGGGCTGCACAGGGATACACGTAGGCAGGGTGTGAAGGAGATGGGGCTGCACAGGGGTACAGATAGGCAGGGTGTGAAGGAGAGGGGGCTGCACAGGGGTACACGTAGGCAGGGTATGAAGGAGAGGGGGCTGCACAGGGGTACACGTAGGCAGGGTGTGAAGGAGATGGGGCTGCACAGGGATACACGTAGGCAGGGTATGAAGGAGAGGGGGCTGCACAGGGGTACACGTAGGCAGGGTGTGAAGGAGAGGGGGCTGCACAGGGGTACACGTAGGCAGGGTGTGAAGGAGAGGGGGCTGCACAGGGGTACACGTAGGCAGGGTGTGAAGGAGAGGGGGCTGCACAGCTTAAAGCTTGGAATTGCCTATAGAGCGTTTGTTGCTGGTGATGATGACAGAGAAGTTGATGATGACAGAGAAGTTGAGACACAGCTTCACGCTCAGGTCCCAGGCTGAGCTCACAGAACACGTAGGTAGGGAATTAAAGTTTAATTCTTAAACCGATGCAATGCCCAAATGGCCCGGATAAAATCATTTTACAAGCACATTTCAGAAAGTTGTACAACAGAGCCTAGAAGCTGTCCTCAGTGAGCAGAGGGTGGGATGTCAAAGGAGTCTGATGGATCTGAATATTTTCCCTTTAATAGCCACTCGTGATTTTTGTTGTTGTTTTGTTATGTTGGTGCTTTAGTGTTTATGAGCCCCAATCCTGGACCAGGACTCCGTTGTGCAAGGTGCTGTACAAACACAGAACAAAAAGACCATCTCAGCCCCAAGGAGCTTAACTCCATGCCCTTCAGGAACTAGCCTAGGACCCAGTAGGATTGAATCCTTTCCTCCTGCTCTAACCCTGGATCACATTTCTGTCCCAGTGCCAGCAATAAAACTCACTGGAATTCCCTCAGACTGGGGCCGCTCAAATGTTCATTTCTTTCCCTGCATCCCAAATACTTCCCTTGTGTCCACCCTGCCCAGCAGGGGAACTCCAGAGCAGACTGAGTTTGGGTGACTAAAATAAACATGTAACAGAATCTAACCACTCCAGGGATTTCTTAATGATTCCTCTTGTGGCAGACTCCCTAAATCTCCAAAGAGTCAGGTCTCCTCATCCTGCCAGGAAAGCAGAGGGAGATTTCAGAGACTCTTTCATCCTAGAGCCAGCCTTACCTCATGTATCAGCTATTATATCAGATGAAGATTTCTGGGGCTGTCTCATTTTTGGAACCAGGTCCACTTCCCCAGCCTCTCAGCACAGCAATGATCAACTCTGAGATGTGACTTCCTCAGCCCTTCTTGCTCATTTGGAGGCAGCTGGCTGAGACCATAACAGCAGGTTATACGAGGTATTGACTCTTGAATCCTAAACTGTGCAATGTGATATTAGGGATAAGTACTGTTACTCCCGGATAGGGGGACGCTCAGAGTCCATAGTGAGAAGGAAGGAGAGCTCTGGTTGGGGACTTCACACTGAGCACTTGTACTGTTTTCTGTTCAAAAGGATTATTACAGCTATTGGCAGGGCTGTCAGATAAAAAGAGTTTGGAGGATAATAGCCCACAGACCTATTCTTCTTCATCGGGGCCCAAACCCGCTCTCGGCAGCCCTGCCATTCTTGCTAGGATCCTCTGAAACCTTCCTGTGACTAGCTGTGCCCCAGGTTCTCCCACAGCAGAGAATCTGTGGAGCTCAGATCTCCAGGGCAGGTTAGAGCTGGGAAACAGACCCCAGGGAAGTGCCCAGTTTGATGGATAAAACCATAGTGAGATTCCCACAATGGGTTTCATTATTTCTTTCTCTTAGTATAGTCCAGGTTCTGTGGCTCTCCAGCAGCTGTGGACTGGAGGGGTCAAAGTAAACCCGCATCAGAACTGAAGGTGGAATTTGGCATCTAACTCTTCCAGGTTCCTTTCAGAATCCCAGCCTTGGAGCCCCAAAAACAGCCGAGATTCACACTCAGGGCCGGATTAAGAAAAAACACAGGTGCCTCACTGCTACTCTCAGAATTTAAGTCCAACATCTCGATGCTGCTGGCATTCACAACCCCCCACTTAGATTCACAATGGATCTGAGGTGCCGCACGGCTATTTTTGGTGCCAAAGTCCATCATTTTCTGCCACTCATATTCACAAACCCTGCTTAGCTGCCCCGTGGGCACCTAAACTCACTCAGCACCTAGATTTCTGCTGTAAAAGTTCCCCAGGTACCTAAGTTTACACCACTGGGCACATCCAGACAGGTCAATGCCTCAGCCCCAGTGTGTCCCACAAAGCAGAGGAAGGTGGGTGGAGGAACAGCTCTCCTCCTGGCAGCTGAGCTCAGGTGCTGGACAGGGGCCCATTCAGAATCAAGCCAGAGGAAGCAGTGTGGTGCAATGTGCTAGGGAAAAAAGGATTTGAACAGGGGTCTCCCACAGCCCACGTGAGTACACTAAGCCCTGGCCTAAACAGTATAAGCTGGTGGGTGCTGCTGCCTCCCCCTCTGGCATATCTTGCCAAAAAATGGTGTAGACACCTAGCTCCAGTGGAGGGGTCCTGGCTGTGGATCCTGTAGCTCAGAGTTAGGCTCCAAGCTCTGTGAGAAGGGTGGGGTAAAGCACTCACCCCTTTCTGTGCCATCTCCCATCGCAAACACAGGCAGTGAGCCCTTCAGCCTGCTGGCTTTTGTGAATCCCATTCTTAGACACCGACCTCTCGCCATTTGCTAGGGAGCCTGGGCACTGACCTCAGGCATTGTGAATCCCAGGGAGTTTTTTTAATTGTCTGAAAGCCAAAGTCCCATTGTGAATCCAGCCCTAAGGTCTTCAAATGATTAAAAATGGATTTTTTGGTAAACTGTGCACAAGCAAATATGCATTTTAGCACAGGTAAAATGTAAATGTATACATAAAGAATGCAGGCTGCACTTAAAGGGTGGGGGAGTCTATCCTGGGAAGCAGGGACTCTGAAAAGGATTAGGGGGTCATAGTGTATAATGAGCAGAACATAAGAGTCTAATGTGACACTCTAGACAAAACAAAAATGATCCTGGGATAAATAAACAGGGGAATCTAAAGCACTTATGCAACTTCTGCTGGAATAGAGAGTCCAGTTTTGGTGCCACAGTTGAGGAAAGATGTTAAAAAATGTGGAGAGGGTTCAGAGGAGAGCCACTAGAATGATTAAAGGATTAGAAAATGTACCTCTTAGTGATAAACTCAATGAGCTCAGTCCATTCAGTTTAACAAAGAGAAGGATAAGGGGTGACTTGATTACCGGCTACATAAGTATCTACACAGAGAACAAATATTTAATAACGGGCTTTTCAATGTAGCTGAAAAAGGTCTTACATGATTAAGTGTCTGAAAGTTGAAGCTAGACAAATTCAGACTGAAAATAAGGTGCAAATTTGTAACTGTGAGAGTTATTGACCCTTGGCATCTTCTTGATCAGGCCCGGCTCAAGCTCAGGGGGATTTCAGAGAGTCTTTGATGTTAGTGCCAGTCTCAGTGCATGGGTCAGATATGGTATAAGGGGAAGATTTCTGGGGCTTTCTCTTCTTTGGAATATGATTTCCCTCCCCTGTCTATTTGGAGAGCAATGATCAGCTTTGAAATATGACTTCCCCTGGTCATCCTTAATCATTAAGAGGCAGCCGGATCTGAAATCACCGGCACAGCAGATTGCAAGAGGTAGTGACTGTTTCTGTAAATAATCTACAAAGTACACTTAGCCATGGGCTTTGTTACTGAAGGGGGCAAGAGGTGGGTGGGAGGCTTTTCAAATGTAGGCTTGAGTATTAGGCCACGTCCACACTACAGAGTAAAATCGAAATTAATAAAATCGATTTTATAAAACAGATTTTATAAAATCGATTTTACGCATCCACACTAGGGCACATTACTTCGGTGGTGTGCGTCCATGGTCCCAGGCTACCATCAATTTCTGGAGCAGTGCACTCTGGGTAGCTCAGTAAAAGAATGGGACCAATAACTTCGATTTCCGTCCACACTAACCCTAAATCGATTTAGTAATATCGATTTTAGGGTTACTCCTTTCGTTTAGCTGGAGTACAGAAATCGATTTTAAGACCCCTTAAAATCGATTTTAAGTGCCTTGTAGTGTGGACGGGTACAGCGTTAAATCGATTTAACGCTGTTTAAATCGATTTAATGCTGTAGTGTGGACCTTGCCTTAGAGAAGTCTAAGTGATTTAGGAGTACATCAGCCCACTGAGCCTTTACTACCAAAACTATCTGACACCTTCGTAAGACTAACTCTGTCTGACAAGGCTTCTCCTTAAGCAACAGCTCTATGCTGCTGTGATCTGAAAGCCATTTTCTCTGGGGCTGGCTGGAGCTTGGAAGTTAAAACCAGAAAAAACCAAGGGAAGTGCCCATATCTGCTTATGAAACCTAAGTGAGATTCCCTGCGCCTAACTCTCTTATTCTGCTTTGATGATCCTAGACTGAGAAGTGATATGTGTTATGGAAGGCTCCAGAATGTGTCCATGGTAGGACAGAATTGAACCCAACTCCCTAGAATCCACAGCCAGTGATTTACCCATAAAGCCATCCTCCCCCTCTCCTCCCAGCACAGAGCACTGTCATTTAAGAATGAGATATTTATTTAGGGTTGGTTGATATTTTCAGCTCTCGGGATTTTCAAAAATACTAGTGTGAGTTGAGTGTCCATAATACCATGGTAGCTTTGAATATTTCTTTGTAGATGAATACCTGAAAATCTTTAAGTGTTCATAGTTTTTCAATGGAGATGTCTGAAGCTTAGCACTAGAATGCATGTGTACCAAAATACAGAGACGTGATTTTTTCAGAAATCTTGAGCAAAAGCTATTCCTGCTAAAGCCAATCAGACTTAATTCCTTTTCTTTATGTATCCACTCTAAGGGGTCAAAGACCATTGTTTTGTTAAGGCAGGATAGAGGAATTCAGTACCTCTGATGGGGTAGAGAACCCCAAGCTATCTGCCTCTCTCTTTCTTTCACCTAAAAAAGCGCCAGCACTTTTGGGCCTCTGGGAGAGATCCTGACCACATAAGAATCAGTCACCATCTTGCTGGAAGACAGTGTGTGAGAAAGGCCAACTTGAGCAAAGTTTTGAACCAAAATTTGCTAAATAAATCTTTAGACTTTTACCTGCATGTTCGCACTTTTATTTGCTGGTAACCATTTCTAACTTTGTGTCTTATACTTGAATTCACTAAAAGTCCTGTCTTCTTTTTTTTATAAATTGGTTTCATTTTGTAATCTAAACTAATCCAATGCTGTGTTTCAACTGAACTGTTTGGTAACTCCAGTTAAACTAGCAAAACTATTTTATATTGACTCTGTACAGAAGCAATGAACCTTTAATATCTGAACTGTGCAGAAGATGGGCAGGGCAGTGCAGAACACAGGTTTTTGGTAAAATTCAGGACTGGGAGAATGCTGGGGTTACCTGCAAGTAGTAATCAAGGCTGGTGGAAGCCAGGTTGTGACTGGTAGGTTGTTGACAGGCTGCTGAGGTCAGAGCTGCTGGTCCAGCACTGCAGCTCTACACAGACACTGAGGAGGTGACACCTACAAGCTGGTAAGCCGGTTGTGAGAGTCCCAGGTTGGGAGCTACAACAGCAAAGCACTGTAAGGCACCCAGGGTTATGGGGAGGGCTATGACACAAACCTCACTGGCCTGGATGGCACCCCAGAACGTGACAGACACCCCTGATGAGAACCCCTGGTCTATGAGTACATCCGCTTTGCAAATACACCTTCTTCCCAACCCTGAGCCTCTAGGCCACATGAGGAATCTGTGGCCCATGTGAGCTGTGCACTATCAGGGCTTCAGGAAGATGAATGGAGACAGTTGTTAGCAGGGGGCATTTTGAGTGTGTAGGTTGCTCCTGTTCACTCCCAAAGACCCCACATTGGAGATGACCACTGGTGGAGCTCAGAAGTTCTGCTGAAGCAGGGTACTCACCATTGGGGCAGAGTACACAGTCTGGAATTTGGTAAACAAAGAAAATTTCCAAGCAAGTGTATCAGTTAACATGGAGTTAATATTCTTTTAATTACAGTAATGTACTGGGATTGCATCATAATTATTATCATCACTGTTCCTTCTTTAGGCATATTTTGAGGTTAATAAATGGAGAAGAAGAACTTCACCACCCCAGTGACAGAATTTGTCCTCTTGGGCCTCACTCAGAGACCTGAGCTGCAGCCATTCCTTTATGTGACTTTCTTCATAGTCTACATAAACACCTGGCTGGGAAACTTCATCATCATCACCACTGTGATCTCTGATTATCAGCTCCACACCTCCATGTATATCCTGCTGGCCAACTTGGCTTTCCTAGATATCAGCAAATCATCAGTCAGTACTCCAAAATTACTCTCAGATCTCCTCTCACAGCATAAAACGATCTCATTCAATGAATGCATCCTTCAGATGTTTTTCTTCCACTTCTTTGCTGGCACTATGGGGTTTTGCCTTGTGGGGATGGTGGTCGATCGGTACATGGCCATCTATAAACCACTGCAGTACTTGACTATCATGAACCGGGGTGTATGCATGAGGATAGTGGCACTGGCATGGCTGGTTGGATTGGTTCACTCTGCTATTCAGACTGGACTGCTCCTCCAGTTACCGTTCTGTGGTCCAAACATCCTGGACAATTTCTACTGTGATGTCCCACAAGTCATCAAACTGGCCTGCACCAACACTCACTTGGCTGAAATGCAGATGAATTTCAACAGTAGGTTAGTGATCATAATACTATTCATCATTCTGCTTATTTCTTACACTGTCTTCTTAATCAAGATCAGGACACATGTCACGGAAGGGAAGCACAAGGCTCTGTCCACCTGTGGAACCCAGATCACTGTAATGTGTTTGCAGTTCATACCCAGCATCTTCATCTATGCTTTGCCCGTCAAGCAGTTCGCCCTGCATAAGGTGGTCTCAGTCATTTACTCTGTAATCACCCCAATGCTGAACCCGATGGTCTACACCCTGAGAAACTCTGAGATGAAGAAGGCCATTAGGAGACTATTGAACAGAATGCTGTTCTCACGGCGGGAAAGACAGTCATAGTTTATCTCTCAATGTCCATTTGTGTTAAAAACCTGATCTCAGTCATATATCAGAGATCAGACATATGTTGCACGTGAAATGTGTGTGTGGTCAAATAAGATCAAATCCTGCACACTCATGAGAATCTCAGTTCACAAATGCATAATAGATGAAGAGCCAGGCCCTCCATATAAGGAAGAAAAGCAGTCAGTGGAAATAAGACGTAGCTCCATATCGGTAAATAGTCCAGATCCCCAACTGGAGGAAATAGGTGCATCTCACTAAATGACTTCCACTACCTAGGCTTTGACACTGAGAACTGCTGGTCAAAATTATTCTAAGAATGATTTCAACTAATGAGGAATCCATGAAAATAAATATCTTCTAAAAAAAATCTGTTGAATAAATTTTGTATCATAACTAGTGGACTGATTGTGATGAAGAAATTACTATCAAATGTTCCAATAATGAATAAGGTCATTTTTTTACTTTATGGCTAATTCTGTTATCTCTTATACATATACAGAACTGATCTGCATTTATCGTGTGAAGTCTCATCAAAATCTTTTAATAATCTTCACAACTTACTTTAAAAAATACTTGGTTTTAGTTCTCTACATACTATTTCTATTTTTAACCCTAACTTCACAGGTTAAACTGAAGTTTTCTTTGCTTCCTTTTTCTGCTAATCCTGATACAGAATGGGAGTAGAATGGGAAACATTTCTGATGGATTTTTTAATAATTCTCCTTTTCATTCATAGTATACACATTTTGATTTTTCCACATTTACTCCTTTTCTATGAAAGAAAGAAGTTGGGCCATTCATCCCAATATAAATTGAAGATCAGATAGAGAAAATCTCAGCAACACTGAATTCCTTCAAAGTTCTATCCCTAGTGGGAATGAATCACACTGTAACCATTAAAAGTTCCACCCTTGTAATTTATCCCATGGGACAAAGAGCTAAGAACATGCAAATGGGTTCAGATTTTTTTTCTCATCTTTGGTTTAAACTCACAAGCAAAGAATATGGATTTAAAACTGTGTAATAGGCCAAATGCCCAGCTGATATAAAAGGGCCAGATCTCCAGTTGGTGAAAATAGGCCTAGGTACTATGAAGACAGTGGAATTGTATCAGTATACATTAGCAGAGGACCTGGTCCTTAGCTTTTAGTGTTTGCTTTTGGGTTCCACTTAATGACCTACTTCAACCAGTCAGGGCAGCCTGAGCTGTGGGTTCTTCTGATGGCTGAATCCCTAGAATGGTTAATGTGATGTGGAGCGGGGAGGTGGAATCCCTGCTCATCCAGAAGAGATTAAGCGGAGTTAATGGAGGAATAGGCTTTTTCAGGACAGATGAGTTTCTGGCACCACTAGGCTCTTAGCTATTCCAGATCACATGTTGGTACAATAAGTATATATTTTATTCTGCAAACACCTTGGGACACCCTTTGTGCCTCAGCCCCGCCTTGTTTTTAGCCAAGGGTCCTTCCAGGGATGCTGCCATTGTGTGAGATTTGGGCAGCTGCTGTTCTCCCTCTATGGGTTTAGGGTCAGCTAGGGCAGGTTGTCTGGCTGATTTGCTCCAAGGTGAGATCAGAGCTGAGCTCACAGCCCTGGATACCAGATTCAGCTATATAGCCCCAGAACAGGGACATCCTGGGCTGTGACCATGTCTGAAGCCTGCACAAGCTGGGATCATCTCTAGAGCTGGAAGGGGCTTTCAGTCCCTGGTCCCATTTAGTCCATACCTCTCAGGCAAGCCTGCCCTAGGAGGGGAGCAGGGAGCACCCATCTGTGGAATAGATCCTGGTCTGCTAGGAACTGCAGAGACCCAGCAACTCCAGCGAAAGGGCATGGAAATGGCTATGGGCTAATACAGCAATGGAGGCAAGAGAGACAGACAGATAAATTGTAACCCTTCTACCAGGCAGAGTTGATAGCAACAAGGTTTGGGTTCAGTACATAGAGGTTCCCTTTCAACAATACAATGCAAAACCGGCTCGAGCCCCCACCCAGTGATCTGGGAAAATTACATACACATCCCTGGGTGCCTCAAAGAGGTAATACTTCCTCTCTCGCAAGCACAGAGTCTAGGTGTAGCAAAAAATCTTTAATAACAGGAGGTAAACAACTCAGCATCAAATTGGGAAAACACCACAACTACGGTTCATAAACAAAAGGCATAAAGCAGAAGACCCATCCTCAAGTAGGCTGGGGCGTGTCCTTTCCTTTTGGGTTCTTGAGTCCAGTAATCCAAAAGCTACCCTACTCACAGTTGCTGTCCTTGGTCAGTGAAGCCCCAGAGTTAAGAAGTTCATCTGCAGAGTTTACCTTCCAGCCTGGGTGAAAGGGAGGGAGATACAGAGGCATCTTACAGCAGCGGTCTCAAACTCAATTTACCTTAGGGCCAGCGCCAGTCCTCAAATCCTCTCAGTGGGCCAATAATGTCACTGAAGATGGTGTTCATATCACCTTCCAGCCCGTTTCCCACCCTTTTCCCTTGCTCCTTTGGCCTCATGCCCCCCCAGCTGACTCCCAGGCCTATCCACCAGCCACCACACCTCTCCATTAGCCATTCACTAATATTTCTGCACTCGTTCCCCTCAACTCTTAACACAGCTCTCAGTGATTTCAGCTGTTAGTAGGGGAGCCTCACTGCTGGTGCATGTGGATAGTCTTCTTGTACCAGAACCACTAGCCCAAAGTAGATCTTATGCTGACACCTAGGCATCAACAACTTTTACAGCATGTAACAAGATTCCTAGTTGAGTTTAAATTAACTCTATTATTACAGAGCAGAATGATCAAATTGGTGCTTAAGACCTTCACCACCAGATACAAATACCTGTCTCCACCCTCTCACAAGTCCCTGGGCTTTGGAACCCATGTCTCTTACCTAATGAATGCTACTTAGTTGAGGGTGAGTCCCTCAGTCATAAAATGCTAAGTACAATTCTACTGTCCTTGATGCACATAACTGGGATAACAACTCTTTATTACTCCTGTCCCAATAACAAAGAGACTGGGGATCCCACAGTAGCCAAAATGTCTATTTGAGCAAGCAGTCCCATCATGCTAGGCAGGATTGGTGTGTCCATGCAAACGAGATCAGCCCCTGAAGTCCTTTTCCACAGCTCACCACCAAATGTCAAGGGAGAGCTCATTCTGATTCTGCTTACAAAATAATGACAAAATAGTCAGAATCCTGCTTCAGAGGGAATGAACAGAACAGGGCAATTATCAAATGATCCATCCCCTGTTGTCCAATCCCAGCTTCTGGCAATCAGAGGTTTAGGAACATCCAAAGCATGGGGTTGTGTCCCTGAGCATCTTGGCTAATAGCCATTGATGGAAGTATCCTCTATGAACTTTTCTAATCCTTTTTTTAACCTAGTTATACTTTTGGCCCTCACAAAATCCCCTGGCAATGAGTTCAATAAGTTGACTGTGCGTCATGGGAAGAAGTAATTACTTTTGTTTGTTCTGAATCTGCTGCCTATTCATTTCATTGGGTGACCCCTGTCCTTCTGTTATGTGAAGGGGTAAATAACACTTCCCTGTTCACTATCTCCACAACATTAATGATTTTATAGATGTTTATCATATCCCGCTTTCGTCGTCTCTTTCTAAGCTGAACAATACCAGTCTTTTTATCAATCCTTATATAGAAGCTGTTCCATACCCCTAATCATTTTTATTGCTCTTCTCTGTACTTTTTCCAATTCTAATATATCTTTTTTTGAGATGGGGCAACCAGAACAGCACGCATTTTTCAAGGTGAGCACTTACCATGGATTTATATAGTGGCATTATGATAGTTTCTGTTTTATTATCTATCACTTTCCTAATGGTTCCTAACATCCTGCTAGTTTTTTTCACTGCTACTGCACATTCAACAGATGTTTTCAGAGAACAATCCACAATGACACCAAGATCTCTTTCTTGAGTAGTAATAGCTAATTTAGACCCCATCATATGTATAGTTGAGATTATGTTTTCCAGCATGCGTTACTATGCATTTATCAATATTGAAATCCATCTACCATTTTGTTGCCCATTCATCCAGTTTTGTGAGATCCCTTTTTGATTCTTCACTGTCAGCTTTGAACTTAACAGTTGTGAGTCATTTTGTATTGTCTGCAAATTTTGCCACCTCACTGTTAGTTCCAAGATCATTTATTAATATGTTGAACAGCACAGGTCTCAGCACATATCCTCGGGGAATGCAGCTATTTACCTCTCTCCATTGTGAAAACTGGCTATTTATTCCTATCCTTTGTTCTCTATCTTTTAACAAGATACTAATCCATGAGAGAACATTCTCTCTTATCCCATGACTGCTTACTTTGCTTAAGAGCTTTTGGTGTGGGACTTTGTCAAAAGCTTTCTGAAAGTCCAAATGTCCTATATCAACTGAATCACCCTTGTCCACATGCTTGTTGATTCCCTGAAAGAATTCTGATAGATTGGTGAGGCATGATTTCCCTTTACAAAAGCCATACTGTCTCCTCCCCAACATATCTTGTTTAGCTATGTGTCTGATAATTCTGTTCTTTAAAATAGCTTCAGCCAATCTGCATGGTACTGAGCTTAGGCTCACCAGCCTGTAATTGACAGGATTGCCTCTAGAGACCATTTTAAAAATCAGCATTACATTAGCTACCCTGCAGTCATTTGTCCAGAGGCTAATCTAAGTGATGGGTCACATACCACAGTTAGTTGTTCCGCAATTTCATATTTGAGTTCTTTCAGAACTCTTGAATGAATATTGTTTGGTCCTGAAGACTTATTACTGTTTAATTTATCAATTTGTTTCAAAACATCCCCTACTGATGCCTCAATCTGGGACAGTTACTCAGATTTGTCACCTAAAAAAATAAAAGTCTCGTGTGGGAATCTCCCTCACATCCTCTGTAAAGAAGACTGATGCAAAGAATTTATTTAGATTCTCTGCAACAGCCTTGCCTTCACCGAGTGCTCCTTTAGCTTCTTGACCATCCAGCGACACAACTAGTCATTTGGCAAGCTTCCTGCTTCTGAAGTACTTAAGAAAAATTGCTTTTAGTTTTTGTGTGTTTTGTTAGTTGCTTTTCATATTCTTTTCTGGCCTACCTAATTATACTTTTAGGCTTGTCTTGCCACAAATCAATGAGTAAATAGGTAGCTGGCCATTTACGTGGTGTTGGGATGGAATCATTACAGACAAGCTGTCATGTAGGAGGCTGGGTGAATCAATGTTGTATTTCTCCAGAAAGTGAGAATCAATATTTTAGCGTTATCAATAGTATTAGCCATGTTAGTATTTAAATTTCATGCCCAAATTTAGAGCATGCTGTTTGACATAATTGGGTACCATATTGGCTAGAATTGTTGGATTTGGGTTGTACTTTGTTCCAGCCTTCATACTGAATCTCATCAAGCCACATCTTGGGCCAGATCCTCAGATGGTGTAAACTGACCCAGCTCCCTTAACTTTAGTGCTCTGACTGACAGGGGTGAGGAGTACTCCCAAATCCTAGTCAATGGAAGTGATGAGAGCTGTGCACCCTTGACATTCCCATCATGAGATATTATGGAGAGAGAATTAGGTCATTTTTTCTCTCAGTCTAATCTTGTCCATTGCCTTTCTCCTTCCATCCACAGGCAGGACATAATTGTCTAGTTTTGCAGATCTATATCTGTCTAGGGTTTACTACATAAAGTTTCCCTTTGCAAAACCCTTTGCTAAACCAGTATTCTTTGCCTCCCTGCCACATTCTTCTAAATGGGATTCAACTAGAAGCCTAGGTGAAGCTCTGGCCGAGTTCTAAGGCAGCTGGACAGTGGCATCCTATAGACAAAGGAAGGGTGTTAGAAAAGGGATCTGAGCTGGAGAGTGTTTCCTACAGCTCCAGAGCTAGAAACAAAGATGACACTCTACCCAGATGCAGTTATCTTGGAAGTACATGGCTCCCATTGATTGGACTCTCTTGTAAGAGACAGGTGACTATAATGCTGGATAAAGGGCCAGGTTGAAACACTTTGCTTATCTGGCTTTCGTTTTATTTTATCAGTTTGCCAGTTTGGTTTTAGTTCTTTTTTTCTGTTTTGAGGAGGGGAGGGAAATGTTTATTGCATGGTGGGAGCGTTGATATTCTGTCTTGTGTTTGAGAAGCCAGCATGCCATCACTTTGATGTTGTTTACTGAGTGAGCTTAAGGTTTGCTTTCCACAATGATCACGGGCTGGAAAGGAGTTGCTGTAGCTCTCTGGATGGCTGAGTTCCTGTTGAAAGGATTATTTTGATGGTGCTGGGATTGTATTGTATTAGTAATGACATGTTTGGGGACCTTGGGCCTTGGACAGGCGTCATCATCATTTTAAACCTAATACAGCCACACTCTCATGTATTCATTTAGATGGAATAAATGGGCTAAAGGTGTTAACATAATCTAGTCACTGTCCAACATTAAACAGTTTTAAAGAAGGTCTGGAACTTGGTGTACAGAGACCTCAGCTTGCTTCACACCATAGCAAACACTCCATTAAAAATGTGCTATTAAGCTATGTCCTCAGCTGATGCAAAGCAATGGAGCTGAAGTCAATGGAGCTATGTTGATTTACAAGAACCAAGGAGACAGCTCATTAACTTCATCAGCTCCCATAAACTTCAGATCATACACCATAACCTGAACTGCATCTTCTCAACCTCCCTTTCTTCACACACCCTGTCACTGGGTGAGCTGGGCCTTATGAGGGAATGGATCAAACCCATCTGTGCCTTATTAACAGTTTCTCAATGGGGCCTGATAGAGAGCAGCTGGTCTCTCTAAAGAGCCAGAGAGGAAGAGGAAATAGGAGAAGAAGCTGTGGCAGAGGCTGCAGAACTCAGGAGGCACCTACAGGAGACAGACCTTTGACTGAGGGGAGAGCAGAAGCAGATCCTGGGAAGGGATGAAAAGCTGTTCCCAACTTGGAAACTTGAAGATAGACAGGGAGACCTCAGGGAGGAGGGGCTGGGTCCAGCTTGAGCCCAGGCTGGAAGACTCTTTTGTGCTTACTTTGAATTTTATGTTAATAAGCCAGACCCTAAGAGGGGACACATGCGCCTTTGTGGAATTATTAAGGAGCTACAAAGAAGGAAATGGAGGCCAGGCACTGAGGAATCATCCCAAATCACGAGGTGGCATTCCAGAAGTGGCCACTCTATTTACACGTCCCTTTACCAAATTACCGTTTCCTCTCTTATCCAAATAATTTGTGGATATTGATGTAGTAGAATTGTGTGCAGGGAGGGGTTAGTTTGATCCATGGTGGAGACAGAAGATGGCCATTCCCAGAGGAGCAGAGTTAAGATTGCTAGAGGATATCTGCCTTTAGTATTTCCATTAACTTCTTTCAAGAGCTGTTTGGAATTTTTCGCATGAGAGATTTTTCCCTTGAAAAATGTGATTTCATCAAAATTTGCATTTCCTGCTGGACAGCTGGGAGCTGGGCAGCAGGGAAGCCAGACAGCATGGGCATCTTGGCATTTGAGGAAATGGGCATCAGTCAAGCTGAAGTCAACCAGGAGGCTGTCTGATTTCCACTAAAAGTTTCAATGGATTCAACGCATTCCAATGAAAAGTTCCGATTCTGTCAAAACACCATGTTCCAGTGGAAAATTATTCAATAGGATAATTTTTTACCAGCTCTAATAATTATATTTTAACGTATTTATCCCACTGACAGGAGTGATGTGCAAGTTATTAGTAAGGCCACTCAGGAAAAGAAATGGGACTCCGACTCAGAGATCGTCGTCTTCTCTTTTCAGCCCATTATGTGAGTAAGACTTTGGATGCAACGTTGCATACCAAGCTATAGCACCCAGTTTCTCACCAGCAAGGATCAATGGGAAATTTGGGTAAACAAGGAAAGCAGGATTAGGACTTCAGGACTTTACTGCTTGTAGTGATAAATTATTTATTGCTTCAGATTTACCAGAGCACTTATCCCTTATTAAGCCAACCACTAACTGATTAGGATACATGGGGACTTTCCATGGGGCCATAGTGTTCCACCTTTCAGTCTTATCACAAAGAAGACTGAGAGGTAACTTGATTAAAGCATATATGCTCCTTCATGGGGAGAAAGCACACGGTTCTGAAGGGCACTTTCAAATTAAATGGATAAGAACCAATGGCTGGAAGCTGAAGCCAGACAAATGCAAATTAGAAATAGGGCACAAATGGTTAACAGAGAGGGTTTGAAGGGGTACAATGACCCCACATTGTCTGGAAAGAGGCTAATGAGGGTCTGGGTGCTCAATCAACCCTACCCTGTTACACCCATGAGAGGGGTCAAAGCCTGGAGGGAGCAACTGAAAAAAGGAAAGCCCAATACAGTCGTGTCTCAGCAGGAGAAGGAGTGGACCTCTTGTGCTATCACTTTGAAGGAAGGCCTGACTGGGCTCAGAGAAAACCTATAGCTTCTGTGGAGGCAGGCTGGTCTGGGGCCAGGGGCTGTCCTGAGCCTGCTAAGTGCCAGATCCTCTTTGGGGCAGATAGACCCAGTGTGGGACCTATAGATTTGCTTTGTTCACCATAATGAATTCTCTTTCCTTCTGGGATCTGTGGAGGAGTGACCCTGAGAAGGGCCTGTAAGGCACACTGATGGTTGGGTCTGTTGGTCTAGGGGTAGGTGCAAGTGGTCCTGCGTTCAAATCCCCAATGAGCCCTCTTGAGTTTTCCTGCAGAAAAGGACCTGGGGATTACAGTGGATGAAACTCTTCAAAACTCAAAGAAATGGGTAGGTAAGGTCCCATGAGAAGAAAATGTAAACAAAAAAAAGAGTTCCTGAGAGTTGGCAGTTTCTCAAAGATACAGTCTTAAAGGTGCTACAGCAAACTATTCTGGTGTGGAAGAAAGATAAGAAGAATAGTCAGAAGCCAATGTGGCTCCATCAGGAGTTTTTAATGTTGTAAAAATGAAAAAGGAACAAAAAACGTGGAAACAGATTGCTAAGGTTGAGTACAAAAGAACAGCACAAGCATGAGGGACAAAATCCGAAAGGTTAAGTCACAAAATGAGTTACACCTAATAAGGGACATAAAAGGCACTAAGAAGAGGTTCTTTAATACTATATTAGGAGTAAGAGAAGGACAAAGGAAAGTTTAGTTCCTCTACTTAATAGGAAAGGAGAGCCAATAACTGATAATATTAAGAAGACTGAGGTATTTAAGGGCTGTTTTGCTTCAGGCTTCACTAAAAAGCTTAATGGTGACCAGAAGTTTAACACAATTCATACTAACAACAAGGGGAAAGGAACACAAGCCAAAATAAGAAAAGAACAGGTCAAGGAATATTTAGATATGATAAATGTATTCAACTCAACAGGGCCTGATGAAATTCATCCTCGGGTACTTAAGGAACTAAATGAAGCAATCTTAGAACCATTAGCGATTATCTTTGAGAACTCATGGAGGATGGGTGAGGTCCCAGAGGGCTGGACAAGGGCACACATAGTTTCTGTCTTTAAAAAAATGAGGACGAATGAGGACCCAGGGAATTTTAGATCAGTCAGAACTTTGGTACCTGGAAAGTTACTGGAACAAATGATTAAATAATCAATGTGTAAGCCGCTGGAGGATAACAGGGTAACAAGTTATAGCCAACACGAATTCGTGAAGAACAAATCATGCCAATTCAAACTCATTTCCTTCTTTGACAGGATCATTGACCTAGTGGATAGGGGCAAAGCTGTAGAAATTATATTTCTTGAATGTTCCATTGTCATAAGCAAAGTAAGGAAATGTGATCTAGATGAAATTACTATAAGTTGAGTACAATACTGAAAGACTGTACTCAAACAGTAGCTATAGGTGGTTTGCTGTCAAAGTGGGGGAACATATCTAGTGGGATCCTGAAGAGATCTGTCCTGGGTTTGGTATAATTCGGTAAAGAAAAGGACAAAGTACTATACGTCCTAGGAAAAAAAAATAATCAATTGCACAATTACAAAATGGAAAGCAACTGGCTAGGTGGTAGTTCTGCTGAAAAGGATCTGGGGGTTATAGTGGATCACAAATTGAATATGAGCCAACAATGAGATATAGCTGTGAGAAAGGCTTATATCATTCTGGGGTCGGTGTATTGACAGGAATGTTGTATGTAAGGCACAGGAGATAAATGTCCCACTGTACCAGGCATTGTTGAGGACTCAGCTGGAGAACTAGGTCAGTTCCGGCACCACACTTTAAGAAAGATGTGGACAAATTGGAGAGAGTACAGAAGAGACCACAAAATTGATCAAAGGTTTAGAAAACCTGACCTATGAGGAAAGGTTTAAAAAAACCCAGACATGTTCAGTCTTGAGAAAAGAAGCCTGGGGCGGTGGGGGACGGACCTGATAACCATCTTCAAATATATTAAGGGCTATTATAAAGAAGACAGAGATCAATTGTTCTCCATGTCCATTGAGGACAGGAAAAGAAGTAATGAGCTTAATCTGCAGTGAGGGAGATGTAGGTTAGATATTAGGAAAACCTTCCAACTGTAAGGTTAGTTAAGCACTGGAACAGCTTTGAAGGGAGGTTGTCGAATCTTTGTCATTGGAGGTTTTTTTTTAAGAACAGGTTAGGCAAATACCTCTCAGGGATGGTCTACGTATACTTGGTCCTTTCTCTGTGCAGGGGAATGGACTAAATGACCTTTTGAGGTCCCTTCCAGCCTTACATTTCAATGCTTCTATGATCATCTCCTGATCAAGGTTTTGAGATGCTAAACTTATTGAGCTCTTTAATTCTCTCACTCTACGGTATTTTCTTCGCCACTCAAATAATTTTCATGGTTGTTTTCTGCACTGATTCCAATTTTTCTACATGAATTGAGGGCAACTGTATGTTCATGAGCTCCAATTGTGGTGATGTGTCTAAAAAAGACAATATCTTCTACCATCAGGCATTTATAGACCATGATCAAATAATGTCTAAACCATCTCCTGAATAATTTAAATAGATTGATCTCCTTTGTTAGTTCATTGTAAAACCTCAACTTATTTTTGTTTCTCTTCTCTGAACCCTTTTCATTTTCTCAAAGTCCTTTTAGAAGTGTGCACACCAAACATGGAGAGTTAGTCTCTGCCATGCCATATACAAAGGTAATTAACCTCCTGATTTAGAGATAGCCATTTGATGTGACCTATCTACTGCTCTCACAACAGCGAATGCATTAATACAACTAACCTCTTTTGGGAGTGGAGGAGCACGTTGGGCTGGGGTGCTTAGGATAGTGCTGAAATGGAGGAATGAGAGAATTCAAGAAGACCATTGAAAGATTTTCCTCCAAAAATTAGCCTGCAGTACTCAGCAGAGTCCGAAAATTGCTAGTTCAATCAGTTCAATAGGAGATGCATACCACTGAAAATCCCAACTTCAATAATGTAACATGAGGCAGAACTAACACTTCACTGGAATCAGAGAAACACAGACATCTCTGCATCTTCACAGGATTCCCTGAACATCTTCAGGTGTTGCCTTAGTTTCCAATCATAAGATCTCAGCTGTGTTTCATCTGATAGAAGAGAATCACATCTATAGTGACAGTTTGTGAATTCTTTTACAACTTTGACTAACCTGTTTAAAAAAAACCCTTCCAATAACAGGGATATCACAGCCTCCCTTGGAAGCCTATTCCAGAGCTCAGCTACCTTTACAGTTAGAAAAAATTTCCTGATATCTAACCTAAATCTCTTTTGTTGCGGATTGAACCCTTCACTTCTTGTCCTACCTTCAGTGAACATGGAGAACAAATGCTCACAATTCTATTTATAGCAGTCCTTAACATATTTGAAGACTCTCATTGGGTGCCCCCTCAGTCTTCTTTTCTCAAGACTAAACGTGCCTAGTTTTAACCTTTCCTTATAGGTCAGATTTTCTAAATCTCTCATCATTTTTGTTTTTCTCCTCTGCACTCTTTCCAATTTGTCCACAAATTTCCTAAAGTTTGGCACCCAGAACTGGACACAGTACTCCAGCTGAGGCCTCACCAGTGCCAGGTAGAGTGGGATAATTACCTCTCATGTCTTACATAGGACACTCCTGTTAATGCACCCCAGAATGATAGCCTTTTCGCAACTGCTTCACATTGTTGCTTCATATTCAATTTGTGATCCACTATAAGTCCCAGATCCTTTTCATCAGTACCATCACCTAGCCAACTGTTTCTCATTTTGTAGTTATACAGTGAATGTTTTTTCTTCCTAGGTATCGTACTTTCAAGTTTTCTTTACTGAATTTCAGTTTGCACATTTCAGACCATTTCTCCAATTTGTCAAGATCCTTTTGATTTCTAGTCCTGTCCTCCAAAATGCTTGTGAACACCAAGATACGTGTCTATCCAGCTTGATGTCATCCAAGCTGGATAGACATCTATCTTGGATGGTTTAGAAGCAACAAATCCTGCCTTTTTGTAAGGGTTTAGACTCGATGACCCTTGTGGTCCCTTTTAAACCTATGATTCAAAAATGTTATAAGCATACTCCCCACTCTATTATCCAAGACATTAATCAAAAAATTGACTAGTACCAGACCCAGGACCGACCCAGACTCACAGATTTTAAGGCCGGAAGGAAACACTGATCATCTAGTCTGACCTCCTGCACGTCCCAGTCCACAGAACCTTGCCTACCCACTTCTGTAATAGACCTATAACCTTGAGTTGAGTTACTGAAGTCCTGAAATCATGATTTAAAGACTTCAAGTTATAGATAATCCACCATTTACTCTAGTTCAACCCTGCTATTAATCCACGCCTCATGCTCCAGAAGAAGGAGAAGACCCTCATTGTCTGCCAATCTGACCAAGGGAAAATTTCTTCCTGATGCCAAATATGGAGATCAGTTAGACCTTGAGCAAGTGGGAGAAATGCACCTGCCAGACACCTGGGAAAGAATTCTCTGTAGTAGCTTCGAGCCTTCCCCATCTAGTGTCCCATCTCTGGCTGTTGGAGATATTTGCTACTAGCAGCTGCATATGGGTCACGTGCCATCGTAGGCAGTGTCATCATACAACCCCCTTCATAAGTTAGGTTTTTTGTCCCCACTGCTCCCTTTGGAAGGCTGTTTCAGAACGGCACTCCTCTGATGGTTAGAAACCTTCATCTGATTTCATGCCTGAACTTGTTGATGGTCAATTTATATCCATTTGTTCTAAGGCCAATATTGGCCCTTAAAGACCTCCTCTCCCTCCCTGATGTATTTATAAATAACAGTATTTCTCCACAGCCTTCATTTGGTTAGGCTAAAAAAGTGAAGATTCTTAAGTCTTCTCTCATAAGGAAGGATCTCCATTCTTCTGATCATCCTAGTAGCCCTTCTCTGTACCAGTTCTAGTCTGAATTCATCTTTCTTAAACATGGGTGACCAGAATTGTGCACAGTATTCCAGATGAGGTCTCATCTGTGCCTTGTATACTGGTAATTACACTTCCCTGTCTCTCCTGGAAATACTTCTCCTGATGCATCCTAGGATTGCATTAGCCTTTTTCATGGCCACATCATATTGATGGGTCGTAGTTATCCTGTGACTAACAAGTACACCCAGGTCTTTCTCCTACTCTGTCACTTTCAACTGATATATCCACGGCTTATAGCAAAAACCCTGTTAGTCCCTAAGTGCATGACTTTGCACTTTATGCTATTAAATTTCATCCCCATTTCTATTACTCCAGTTTTCAAGGTCATCCAATCTTCTTGTATAATATTATTGATGTCAAAGTCTCATTCTCCCACCCTTTTATAAATCAATGGGATCACACATGAATGGATAGAGTCTGCAATTGTCCAACTTGGCCAAAGAGATGTGCTTTGTATTACAGCTGTAAGGAATAGCAGGTTAATTTGGCTGCTAGTCTAGAAAAGATGCCTTCCAAAAGAACAACTCAAATTTTATGAGGAATTTGTTTAACTTGGATTACAAGGGCCTTATCTGCTTACAGTCAAGTCAAAGGCAGCTTTGCCATCAAATTCAATCTATCTATGATAAGATTTTCAATAGAACTTTAGTGAATTAAGGACACAAATATTATAAAAAATCAATGGGGTGTTGGGTGGCTCATTTTGAAAATCACTCACAAGGTACTTTATCCCTTGCCACGGTAGCATTTGAGCAATTCCAAAATTAGTGATTTTATTATCACAACACCCTCTGAGTTGTGGAAATAATATTATCTTCATTTTCAGAGCTGGGAATTAAGGGACAGAAATATCAAAGCTGAGAGTTTTCACAAGAGCTTAATAGTTAGACCCCTGATTTTTAAAGATATTTAAGATCAATTTATGGCATTTAGGATTAAAGGTATTGATCAGAATGGCTGCTTCTGGTCTTGGAATCTATGAATCTAGGAGCCTAGTGAGATTTTGCAAAAGCATCTAGATGTCTAACACTCATTGAAATCAATGAGATTTTCGTGCCTTGGCGCTTCTGAAAATTCCACTAGGCACAGAAATGCCTTCAAAAATCTGATCCTAGGTGACTAAATCCTACTGAAATTGAATGGAATTGAATGCCCAATTCCCTTTGGCTGCTTTGGAAATCCCAGCCCAAGTGACTGGGCCAAGGCCTCACAGGGAGTCTGTGGCAGAACTGGAAAATGAACATTGATCTACTGAATCTCAGACCGGGGTCTATTCTACATGACCATCCTCCCTTTTTTCATGAAGCCCATCATTGCATCTTCTTCATTTGCCTCTTCTTTAAGCCTTATATCACACTTTTTCCAAAGGATTTAACAGCCATGGCGCCAATGAGAGAGTGGAACCACACAGCAGTCATGGAATTCATCCTGCTAGGGTTTGGAAACGGTCCAGGATGCCAGATGATCCCCTCTGTCTTGTTTCTGGTTATTTACACAGTAACCGTGCTGGGAAACACCACCCTGGTCCTCATCATTAGAGTCAACTCTTGCCTTCACACCCCCATGTACTTCTTCCTCATGAACCTGTCACTCTTAGACCTCTGCTTCACCTCCACCATCACACCCAAAGCCATGGCAAGCTTCCTATCAGGGAGCAAAGCCATTTCCTATAATGAATGTGACACCCAATTCTTCCTCTTCTGTCTCTTCCTCGCCACCGAAGGTTTCCTCCTGGCAGGGATGGCGTTTAATCGATACACCGCCATCTGCAACCCGCTCCTGTATCCCGTTACCATGTCCAAGTGGGTTTGCATTCAGATGGTGGTAGGGTCGTATATCTGCGGCTGTGTGAATGCTATGGTGCAAACAGGCTTCACCTTTAAGCTGCAATATTGTGGGCGTAACGAGATTGATCATTTCTTCTGTGATGGCCCTCCCTTGATGAGTCTCTCCTGCAGCGACACGTACGTCAATAATCTTGTGATGTTTACCTTATGTGGCCTCATCATAGCGAGCACTGCCCTGATTGTGCTCATCTCTTACATCTACATCATCTCCATCGTCCTCCGGATTACCTCTGCTGAGGGCAGGCACAGAGCCTTCTCCACCTGCACCTCCCACATGTTGGTTGTGACTTTATTTTATGGGACCACTGCTTTCATGTACGCCCAGCCCACTTGGTTATCTTCTCTGTACCCAAGGAAAGCAGTATCTGTGTTTTACACCTTCGTCATCCCCATGTTGAATCCCTTCATCTACAGCCTGAGAAACAAGGATGTTAAAGAAGCTTTGAGAAGGACTATGGGCCACAAATCCTTGACAAAATGAATCTTGCATTTCGACAGAGAGACAGAACACAGCGTGTCAGCATTCTTTTTAATTTGCACAAAGAACTGGAGCAACAAGAAAAAACTACAAAATTATGACACACTGTTTAAATGTTTTGAAATGAGTTTTGAAATGGCTTTTCCCCTGGTTACTTCCTCCATCTTTTGAAACAAAAGTGGTCCCTCAACCATTCCAAGAACATATTGACTATTTTGTGCTTTGTCATATTACTTTTCCAAAAGATGTCTTGGTAGTTAAAGTCCCCCATTATTATCAGGTCTTATGTTTGGGATAATTTTGTTATTTGTTCTAGAGAGTCCACATCCACCTCCTCTTCCTGATTTCATGATCTATAACAGACCCCTACCATGACATCACCACTGTATTTTCACCCTTTTATCTTCACCCAGAGACTTTCAACTGATCTGCCTCTCACCTCCTTCTGGACCTCAGAACAAATCTATGAATCTACAAATCTGTGTGGTCTCCTTAAGTCATAAAATTATTTAATTTAGGTCTGATTTAAAAATCTGATAAATTACTTGTGTAGGAGATTCAACCAGACACACTGAAACACATTCACACATATACTGCCTCCACCCAATGCTTTGCTGTTACAAAATACTTATTTGCATATTAGCATGTATCCCTGCTGACAAAAATAGAAAAGTAAAAGGATAAAGACTGCATACTTAATAAAGTCCTTGGAACTTTGCGTCTCTTATGGCATTTCTTCAATACTATTTGCCATTGATGGTGATTGTCTCGGCTCCGATGCTTCTTTTGCTAGCTGGCAGGAGAATGGTGACTCACCAATCTGTGAAAATTATTTGAAGTTGAGGATGCTGTTGGGTTCCTTCACCAACACAGGAGATGAAGAAATGCCTTTTCATCCAGTCCTGTGACTTCTGGAGATAAAGATACAATAGCATAAACTGATGATCCGTCTCTGACAAGGCTACTTAAAGTCTCATAGCTTTTTCTCTCTCTCCCATAACTCCACCCAGGGGCCCCAGGACAAATCAGGATAGAGCACTCCCCCTAGAATTACTTGGCATTTCACCCAACAGAGAGAGATTCAGACACTGTAATCAAAATCAGGATGGTGGAGGAAGATATCTCCATTTTGGAGAAGTCATCTGAAAACCCAGCAGCCTCAGCACTGTAAAACTGAACATTGCTGAGTATATATTTCCAAACAAGGAGATATGTATTAGAAGTGGCTTTTATTTTCCCCCTAAGAAATCCAACAGGATTTCTTAAAGTATCTTAAAGTAAGGAGTTATACTTTAAACATATGTCTTTCTTGTATACATGTAACAGATAAGGCATTGTAACCTATGTTGGGAGTGGAAGGGGGTGGTTTTCTGATTTACATAATGGTGGGAATCAGCTCCATTGACTCCAGTGGAGTTACTCCTGATTTTCATCAGGGTGAGGTGAGAGGCAAATCAGACCCTCAGTCTGTAGCCAGACCCTGGAAAGTTCTCTGAGTGTGTCTGAAATTAGACTGATTAGATTTGATTGGGCCAGCAGGTCAAATGGTATTTTTGTCTACTCCCTGAAATGATTAATTTAACTCTGAGACTCAGATGTTGGGTGTGACTACCTGTACTTATCAGTTTAACATTTCCCTGAGAGGTGTGAGTGTATCCCACAATTAATTGTGAAAATGTCCCCCAAGATAGCATGCCAGAAGGTGGGGAAAAGGACAATGGGATTGTAGTGGGTTGGTTACTCGCTCCTGCCCTTCAGGGCTTAAAGCAGCCCTGGAGACAGCTGCAGCTCTAAAAGCTGGGCTGACTGGGGAAGCAGCCTCAGCTGGGCCATGCCCCAATCAGGCCACAGCTGGTCCCTGTAAGAGGCTGCGAGTCAGAAGCCCAAACAGTCTCCCTCTGCCTGTACAGGAAGAAGGGCCTGGCTGTAGGGAGCTAGAGACAGGGTACCTCAGTGGAGCAGGGCTGGGGAAAGGCAGAGGAGCTGGGGAGCTCCAACCTGGAAAGGCCCAGGCTGCGGCCTAGCATAAGGCCAAGAGGTACTGGGGATTGCAGAGGGCAGCCCAGGGATAGGCAAAGGCAGCAGGTATAAACCCAACCTTGCCGGTGATGAGTAGCTGAAACTGCAGCCTGCCCCAGGGCGTGGGCATAGACAATGACTGGCAGTAGCCATATACTTAGGTGAGGTGGAGGTTCCCTGGGGAGGGGGAGACCCAAAGAGAAAGGGCTTACTGCTCAGGGGCAGCACCCCAGCTAATAGGGCACCAGGGTCCTGAGAGGGACCTGGGGGCCAGAGGAAAGGCCAATCACCAGCCTGCAGGGGGTGCTCCAGCGCTGGCACAAGCTGATTCCTGGAACAGACCAGCAGGAGGTGCCACAGGGTTGAGTCCGCATGTCTACAGGGATGCCTATCCTTATCCAGATGGGCACACATCTTTTGCCTGATGCTATGTGGACACCATGTTCCAGCACAACTGGCCAAGTGTGAATGCACACTGCTGAATTTGTTTTGTCGGTAGTGGAACTGGCTGGAAACTCAAATTGACATTCTGTGGGAAATTCTGAAATTTCAAAAAGAGAAGTTATGCTGAAGAAAAAAAATAATTTCCCACAGACCAGAAATTCCCAAATTTTGTTTAGAATATTTTGTTTTGACTTTTCAAAACGTTTCCACCTCCTCACAAAGTGCTCAAAGACCCAGCAACCTGCCAGGCAGCAAAGTGGGAAGTTCTGGGGTCCTGGAAGCCCCATATTCTCTTTTTACAAGCACTTAGATGCCTTATTTCCATTGAAATCAGTGGAAGTGAGGCACATTTGTAAATGCCACTTGGTCTAAAAATCTGTCCCCAAATCTATTAAGGACTGTGAAGCACTCAGATACTGCAGTGATGAGCTAGAAAAGTATTTAGAGAGTAGAGCTGATCTAAAATTTACCCATGGAACAACTTTTTCTTCAAAGAAAATGCTGTTTTGTTGAAATTGAAACTTTCCATGGGGAAGTGTCTATTTCTTCAAAATTTCATTGAGAAAAAGGAAATGAATTTTTGTGACAAGATTTGCTAAGCATTTCAACAAAAGCTCCATTTCAACCTTATTGGAATGTGATGTTGCAATTTTTCATTTCAAAAGAAACTTTCTGTTTAAAAATGTATTGTATTTTAGCAAATACAATATAAAATTTTAAAAATGCAGATTTTTATCCTAATGGAATATTTTTATTGACCCAGAAAGAGGTTTTATCCAAAAAATTGCTTTGTAAGAATTTTTGAGATTTTGGTTTTGTTCCAGTTTGTTGCCCGATACTCGAATGGTGTAAATTGAGAACTTCCATGGAAATCAAGGCTGCAACTCCACTGACCAGCTCTATATTTCAATCTAACCCCCTTTAAACTAAGTGATAACTAAGGCCTCACATGCTCATTTGAACTAATCAAAAACTGGTAAATATTTTTTTCATGAAAACTCCTGAAAATGTGAAATAATGTACAAGTATCAGAAAGCAATTTTTCCTTAATTCACCATTTTTCACAAAAATGTGTATTGAAAATTTTATTTTCAGTTTTTTTCATTTTTTGGTTTCCTCTTTTTCCTTACTTTCTCCTCTCCCCCAGCCTTTGCTTCATTTTCCATTTTTGCCACTGAAAAAAAGAAAGGAAAGTAGAAAGGGGGAGGAAAAGTTAAAAAAAAAACTGAAAAGCAAAATGTTACATTGTGACACAGAAAGGGATGATATATGTCACACATATCAATGAGGTCATGGTGTTCGCCCTCTGCAATGTCATCATAGCTGTCACTGTGGTGTCCCCTCCTATGCCTTCATCCCCTCCACCATTCTCAAGACCTGCTCTGCAGTAGGTAGGTATAAAACCTTCTTCACCTGTGCCTCCCACATGATGGCCATGAGTCTGTTCTATATGACAACCTTCTTCATCTATGCCCAGCCAGTCACTATATCCATTCCCAACCAGAGCAAAATGGTGTCCATGTTCTATACCCTGGTGATCCCCATGCTAAACCCTCTCATTTACAGCTTCAGGAACAAGGATGTGAAAGAGGCTCTCGGGAGTATGATGAGGAAGAAGAAGGTTTTTTTTTTCTTTCAATTAACTGAATAGAGTCCTGGATCCAGTGGGCTCACAGTGGGGGTGCACACCACCCTATTCTGGAGCAGAGCAGGTCTAAGGATGGGAGTTCAGTCTAGTATACCAGCTGAACGTGTGGTCCTTAGGCTTTAAGGCATCCATTCCATCTCTGCTATATATCAGAAAGGAAAAAAACATTCCTGTCCATCATTTGCTAATCGCCTTGTGCTATAAAACATGTTGGTCGATAGCTCCTAAATACACTGGTTTGGTTCAGTTCAGGTGCTATTTCCACCTTGCAACATATTTCTTACCGTCTCGATAAGCCATTGACCTGTATGACATCTTCAGTTAAGGATGTACTGAGATGAAGTCGATTTCACTTACTCCCCATTTAAACTTGTTTTCTGTTTTCTTATTTTCCTATTTCTTGCTCTTGGGAAAGTTGGCCAGCTCTGGCCAAGTCCTTATGTTATATGTGTGGATGGTCAAAAACTTTCTGCTGAAACTTCTTTTGAAGAGAGAATATGATTGTTCAAGTAAATAAAAATTTTCAGTAAAGTTTCTCCTTTCTTTACAAAATTTCTCTTGAAAAAACTGAACACCTGAAAACATATTTTTTTTGATTTTCTGTTGACTAGTGAAATATTGCAGCCAAAGAGTGAAATGTTTCATCCAAAAATTGAGGTCTTTTAATTCTGAAATGCCACTGCTGTGCCTTGTGGGAGTTATAGTTCAGGTGCCTCATGTCCCAGGTATCCTCTGTGAACAGGTCCCCAACTGAACTTCATTTTCCATGATGTATCACAGCCATGTGACTTTCATGATGTACTACCTTCACTCACCAGGACCTGATCCTGCAAGGTAGTGAGGCTGGAATTCTCAAAGGAGGCTGAGGGAGTTAGGCACCTAATTCCCTTGGAAATTCAATGGGAACTGGACACCTAACTCCTATAGGAAATCTCCTTAAATCTCAGTAACAAGAGTTCTCAGAGGGAGTTGGGAGCCTTTAAAGGCAATTCCCAGCACCTTGTAGGATTAAGTCCTATACAGTCATGGTGTTTTCAATTACTCAGGCTGGGACTCTCAAAAGAACCTAAAGGAGTTGGGCACCTGACCTTCACTGAAATTCAGTAGAACCCCAGCTCAACAAATGAAAAACCAGCTTGTCCAACCAAGTATGATTCAGGGGAAGAAGAGTTTCATTTCAAAGCAGAAGCAATGCCTCTTCCAAGAAGAAGGCATCAATGCCACTATTGCTGATTTACACCAGATGGGGATCTGTCCCCACTGACTCCAGTGGGGCAATGCTGGGCATTTGATCCCATTGATTCCAACAGAGATGTGCAGATTTACACCAGCTGGAGATCTGGCCCCATTGACTCTGATAGAGCAATGCTGATTTATATTAGCTGGGGGTCTGTCCCAATGACTCCAACAGAGCTACATTGATTTATGCCAGCTGGGGGTCTGACTTGAAAACTTTATATGGCAACAAACTCATAAAGAAGGCCAACAGAGTGTGGTTTTGAGAATTTCTGAACATTACTCTTAGCTCTGAGGAAACTGAACTATGAGATGAATTGTGTTTTCTACCCACGTTCCTATATTAGCAGAGGAGCATGGTGTGGACGCTTTGGAAGGGCTGGTTCAGGAACATCTAGGCACCCCTTGCAAACAGGGGCGGCTCTATGTTTTTTACGCCCCAAGCACGGCAGGCAGGCAGCTTTCGGCAGCGTGCCTGCAGGTGGTCCGCTGGTCACGTGGATTTGGCAGCATGCCTGCAGGAGGTCTGTCCGTGCCGTGCCATCGGCGTCCCCCCTGAATTTCTGCCAAAGCCGCAGGACTGGTGGACCTCTGGCAGGCATGCCACCGAAAGCAGCCTGACTGCCATCCTCACGGCGACCAGCACGCTGCCAACCATGGCTTGCAGCCCCAGGCACACGCTTGCTGCACTGATACCTGGAGCCACCCCTGCTTGCAAAGTTATTTTTTTTAACATCCCCAGTCCATATTGCAAAAGAAAGAGTGGTGTTAATCTTCCCTGCTCTGAACACAACCTAAGCTCCACCCATTCACAATTCAAATTAAAATGTCACAAACAAGAGACTGCCCTCTTCTTGCTTGCTTGATTTGATCAGCAGGAAAATAGTTGATGTCTTTGACATTTATAGCATCACCATTAAGTTTCAGGATGAACAACTTACTGGCCAAAAACTGGGTTTGCAACAAAACAAACATTTTCCCCCAAAATCTCCTTCCTACAAAAAATGTTTTATTTTCCATCTGAAAACTGGAAAACTGAAAATTTTCATCCTCCTTAACTCTCCAGCCTGGGCTGTCTCTCATGATGCTTTCCTAGTGACAAGCAGCTGTTTCCACTCAGGTGCTGTTATCACTCCATCTGCTGTTATCACTCAGCCACCAACATACAGAGACTCACCCAAGGAAGTTGCATTAATGCTTTCTAAGTCACTCATGAACTATATAGAAGGAGACACCAGCAAATACCCCCAGGCTCCAGTCTTGCACCCCAGAAATGCACCATCTTACACTGCTCAAGACCTTCTCTTGAAGCTCATTAATTAGTTTGCCACTTTGTCAAAGGATAGTGGACATGCACCAGCCTTCGTAATCTGAGCAAATTCCCCAAGCACTTTAGACAAACTCACTGGTAAAGAGAAAACATTCAAATAAATTGAACTACAGAAAGACATAAGGCATAAAGGTCAGAGATAGTTACCAAAGAAAATAAAAAGTAAACACACATTCTAAATCCTAAACTCTATTAGACTAAACAAGATTTGGATTTTACAGCTTTTCTCACCCCACTGGATGTCACAGGCAGGCTACAATTCTTAATACACAGATTGAATTTCCTTCTCAGCCTGGGACCAATCTCCTCAGTTAAAAGTCTTTGTCTTCCCAGCATTCTTGTTACCTTCAGCATAGGTGCGGGAGGAGAGTGGTGGTCTCAGGATGCCACTGTTCCTTATTTTATACTCTCAATTCATCTCATGTCCCAGAGAAGATACTGGCCTAGGCATGTCCTGGTGGGCGGTTGCACAACTGAGTCATAGAGTTGAGCAATCCCCATTGTGTGGTGCTTGCACAACTGTCTCTTACAGAATTGTAAACCTCTTGTTTACAATTATCTTTCTAGTCAATGGCTTGTGATGGTCGCTTAATGCCTGTTTGGATGTGGGTCACCTCCTTTGTTGCCACCGGATAGCTAGCTGTGGGCATCTCCCAGACACACAACACATTTCATATCAGCCATATAGCAGAATATCATAATTCCATATACAATGATGATACAGATATTTTGACAGAACAGTGAGTTTCAACATATGACCTTTCATTGGATATCTTACATGGCATCCTTTGTACAAAATATCATAATCATATACAAATTATGAGTGTGAGGGTTACAGGGTGCTATTTTAAGGTACAGTGCATCACAAAGTAAGCAGTGATAAATTTAAAGGAAGGGGAGTTCATAGATATCTATATTCCAAGGCCAGAAGGGACCATTGTGATCATCTAATCTGATCTCCGGTATAACACAGGCCATAGAACTTCCCCACAATAATCCCAGAGTAGATCTTTTAGAAAAACATCCAGTCTTGATTTAAACATTGTCAGCGATGGAAAATCCATTACCCTTGGTAAATTGTTCCAGTGGTCAATTATTCTCACTGTTAAAAATGTGCATCTTATTTCCAGTCTGAATTTGTCTAGCTTCAACTTCCACTCAGTGGATCACATCATACCTTTCTCTGCATCACACCTTAACCTTCTCTTTGTTAGACTCCAAGAGCTCAATCTATTTAGCTTATCACTATAAGGCAGGTTTTCTAATCCTTTAGCCATTCTTGTGGCTCTTCTTTGAACCCTCTCCCATTTCTCAGCATCCTTCTTGAATGGTGGAGACCAGAACTGGTCACAGTATTCCAGCAGCAGTTGACCAATGTCATATACAGAGGTAAAGTAACCTCTCTAATCCTACTCGAGATTACCCTGCTTGTGCATCCCTGGCTCACATTAGTCCTTTTGCCTACAGCATTGCACTGGGGGCTAATGTTCAGCTA
Organism: Gopherus evgoodei; assembly: GCF_007399415.2. NCBI lineage: Eukaryota > Metazoa > Chordata > Testudines > Testudinidae > Gopherus > Gopherus evgoodei. The sequence goes on along the minus strand of NW_022059786.1, from coordinate 10,103 downwards.
ATTACCCCCTGCCTGCCACTCGTGCCTCCAAAATCTTTTTCAAAATCAATGCTTCCCAAGACAGATCCCCCAGCCTGTAAGCATGGCCTCCATCGTTTCTTCTGAGATGTATACATATACATTTAGCCATATTAAAACACAACAGTTCTTCCACATTTGTTCATCAGTTTCTTGGAAGAGATTTGCATCCAATTTGTAAACAGGCTGAGAGTAATTGTCTAATCTGGGATTTTCAGTGGATCCCATGGGAGTCAAGTGGCCAAATCCCATTGAAATTCATTTGCCTATGATCCTAATTTTTAATTATCTCTGTGCTGTAACCCTTTGGGAATGAGACCTGTTTGCATGAAAATGTTCCAAAGGTTTTGTTTACGTAGCATGATAGAAATGTAGGGATGGAAGGGACCCCAAGAGGTCATTTTGTCCATGCCCCCATGCTGAGGGAGGAGTAAATATACTTAGACCATCCCTGACCATCTAACCTGCTATTTAAATCTAATTCTTGCAGGGCAGATTTATTTTCTATGCTGGAAATGTAGGCTGGACTTTTCAAAAGCGGCAAAGGGAGTCAAGTGCCCAACTTCCATTACCACACTTTGGGAGTTTGGTGCCTAATTCCTTTAGGCTCTTTGGCTCCTGCCAGGCTCTGTTTCAACCTCAGCACTAGAGCTGGTCACTGTTTTCCATCTAACACAATTTGGACAAAAAATGACTTTTTTTCAAAAACAATGTTGGGAAAATTTTATTTTCTGCAAAAACTGAAAAATTGTTGGTCAAAAGCTTTTCAGGCTTTGGTGGTAATATTCAGTGTTTGAAATATGATTTTTAAGAGAAAGCACTGAATCTCTGTTCAGAGCAGCCCTACACCACTGCTTAATGCAGGGGTTCCTAATTTTTTATCCCTGAGGCCCACCTGTGCTGCTGATGGACGCAATCACAACATTGTCCCTGGTAGGCCTGTGGGGCTGATGATCCAGAAGGCCCGGCAGCCCTGGATTGTGGGGGGCGGTGACTCAGAGCAGAAATGACTGTGAACCCTCCAGCCTCCTCCGACTGCCATGGGAGTCGCCACCTCTTGGGGATGGCCCCTTCTCGTCGCCCTCCACCCAGCGTCATCGCTTCACCCTCACCTGCCCACCGGGGGTGCTGAGCTCTGTCGGCTCTGGGCAGAGTCCATTGCTGGCCACCATGCCGTTGCTGTCCGCTTGTCAATGCCCCCCATCCTCCCCATGTCTGCGCCAGCAAACCACTCAAGAGTATGGCACAGCCCATCTTTGGGCCACAGCTCACATTTTGGGAACCCCTGGATTAATGGAATAACAACAGCTCTGCTAGCAAGGGAATCTGCACAGTTGCATGCACATCTTATAAAGCACTTTAGAAAGATGGTACAGCACCATTAACTTAATTCTTCTAAAGGGAAACTGAGGCACAGGGGATGTGACTTGTCCAAGGTCACACAGCAGGCCACTGGGAGAGCCAAGAATAGAACCCGTTTCCTGATTTCTTGCCTTCTTCAGTAACTAGGGATAAGCTTTTCAAAAGGTCTTAAGTGACTTAGGAGCAAAAGCCCACTAAAAGTCAGTGGGATTTGTGCAACTGCATGACCTCAATGTTCAATAGCTTCATCAGTGAATTAGATAATGGCATAGAGCGTACACCTGTAAAATTTGAGATCTAGATGACCTCTCAAAGTCCCTTCCAGTCCTATGATTTTATCACTCTATGGTGCCTCACAATGGGATTCAAAAAAGTCAGCATGATAGCTGGCTCCTCGCCTAAGCTAGCCAATGGGAGATTCCAAGAAGAAGGTTGTGTCCTAAGCCCCGCACCACTCCTAGAGATAGGCGCCTATGTCCAGGATGTGGGAAGGTGCCTCCCTCTGGCTGGGATTCTCAGCTGCAAACTCTCTCTCGGTGTTTGGTGCCTGTTATTGCAAGAAGCTGGGGTCCGGGGGGAGAGTGGAGGGAGAAAGAGCTCCGTCATAACTTTTAGCTCAGTGGTTAGGATGCTCATGTGGGATCTGTGAGACCCCCATTTCAAGTTCCTTCTCTACCTGAGGGAGAGTAGGGGATTTGCTACCTCGTAGGTGAGTGCCCTAATCACCAGGCTGAAGAGTTATCCCCATGCTTGGTCTCTCTCTCTCTCTGGCCTACGGATTCTTTCATTATTTATTCACAGTGGAACAGCTTATATAGGAGGGACTGAGGAAGCCCAACATCACAATATACCATAACCCTTCAGAGGTGATAGATCCCTATCAAATCCTTTCTACCCCTCAGGCAGAGGGGGGATTTCAACTGGGGGTCTCCCACATGCTGGATGAGTACCATGACAACTGGTCTAAAACTTATCAAGGGAACTCATCCACCTTTGTGTTTCCAGCCCTGTCCCGTTTGTTTTGTATAAACTTGCCTAAAGGAGCCTAATCTGGTAGGTGAGCTCTGAGCAGGCTTACCAGATCAGGCTCCTCAGGCTGCTTAGATGAAGGAACAACTATCTTCCCCTATTTTCTGCATCACTTTGGGGCTTAGATGTCCAGATACCTGGCATGGGGCTCCAATGGTCATGGTCAGAGGAAGAATCATAGGTGCCTAGGGAACTCTTTCCTGAAAAAATTAGGTTCCAAGAGAGTTGAGGCACCCACAGCGTTTGGAGGCAGCTGAGCAGGGTTTTGTGATTCCCAGTGGGGCCTGATTCTGGGATTTAGGTGCATAACATAGCACCTAAGTTCTTTAGTATATCTAGCCCATGGTTGCCTAATTCTCATATTTTCCTTTGAAACACTTTACTTTGGAAGGTCTCTAGGGAGCAGGGACTGGCTATCACTATTTTTTTTAACTTTTCCAAGTCGTTGGGGTTCTGATCTCATTTGATGCCTAAAGTTGTTAAAGTAATAATAATAAATATTAATTACTAATTCATCTAATGTTGCCTCACAATTAGTAGAGATGAGAGAGTCTTGCTATGACATTTGTTCAGCTCCTTCCACCCATTTTTGCCATTGTGAGTTCTCCTGTAGAATCAATCTTTCAGTGGCTAACACAGATTGTTCTCCCACATTATACAGTTCATTGCCAACTTTTCGTTATGTTCAAGGGCCAGGATTGTCTCCTGCAACCTGTTTTTCATCGTCCAATGCAGACTGGCTGCTGCAGTTATATATTCCATTTCCATCTTCCCTTTGCAAGTATCACACAAAATCGGTGTTAAAACAGAGATAATGTTTTACATCAGTAAATTTGGGTAAAATGCACTGCAGGGATATTGTAATTATACAAAATGAAGTGTTAAAACCCAAGAACTTCCAAGTTAAGGTTCAACTTAAATCCAAACATATTAAGGAATGAAAATGCACAGTTAAGCCACCAAAATAACCTTAACTCTACCCTATCATAATTTTTTCCAACGTCCCATCTAGCTAAAACAATGAAATTTTGCATATAGGAACTATATGAATACTCTTTTTGGTATGGTTCCTGGTAATTTCCTCCCCACTATCCTTCAAAGTTTCACTACCAGCAGTCATAAAGATGGAGTCCAGGTTTAGAGAACATGTCCTTAATTTAGGGTAGAATACATTATGAAGGTGTAATTCCCCCCCAAAAGCCCACAGGAAATTCAGAATGAAAGTTAAACAATATGCATACATGTTACAGCAAGAAATGATATTAGGGTACCCAAATAAACTTAGCACTGCCCTATGGTGACACCTTGAAGGGTAAAAAAATGAGAGGAGAGAGGGAATCTAATGTGTACTTAAAAATCTTGGAGTCCAAAAAGACTAAAAGGTTTTAATCATAATTTTAAAGGGTTTTATGTGTCTTTTTTTTATTCAGGTCCTTTCATGGAAGAGTTTTGTATTCAGCAATTTCTACAGGGCAAATTTCACCTCCTCCTTCCTGAGAGATAGATCAAGGGGTTCAGAACTGGGGTAATGACATTGTATATGTGGATGGCTATAATATTTCTTTCAGAGGAGACCCCAGGAGAGTTGGTACATAGCATGGAGACACCATCATGGGCTGGGAGGTGCAGGTAGAAAAGACATTGGTCCTGATTTTCCATGACTGTCCGGAGGAAGGAAATTAAGTAGAGGTACAGCAGGAAGTTGGGGACAAAAGAACCCAGTGTGAAGCTCCTAGTGATGATTTTGAGGAGGCTCAGGTTGAGGAGGGTGCTGCAGCAGGCCAGGCTCAGCAGGAGCTTGATGTCACAGAGGAAGCCATATAAGCAGCTGAGGCACTAGAAACACAGCAAGGAGGTCATGACTGTTGCATCAGCATGTTCAGGGATGAAGTGGCCCAGGTGGCTGCTATCAGCCACAGGCAGGCCTGTGGGTTCCTAACCAGTGTGTAGTGCAGCGGGTTAAAGAGGGCCATGTAGCACTCACAGGCTATGACAACTGGCAGAATGGCCTTCCTGCTGCCCAGGAAGTGGAAGAAATGGAACTGGGTGAGGCAGCTGGTAAAGGAGATGGCCTGGTGCCCTGAGAGGAAGCTGGACAGCATCTTGGGTATGGTGACTGTGGAACAGAAGATGTTTTGCCCAGGAAGAAGGACATTTGGGTGGAAAGTTGGGGCTCAGCCACTGTCAGAAATTTCATACAGATATAGACATTTCATAAGATCAACCCCAATTCTTAAGTGTACCAAGACAGATACCACAAATAAGCACACAAGGTGTATTACATGCACAGTTGAGGCATCCAAAAAATCTTAACTCTCCATTGTTGTGACAAGAAGAGGGGTGTAGGGAAAAGATACAAATCAATGGGGCTTTAAAAATTAGGTTCATTTAAGCTGGCTGCACAGACATTAAAATACCTCGATCACAATTGTAGGTTTAGTTGCCAGCTATGAATACAAGCCAGAGAAGAGATTTATAGTGAAAGAAATTTCATTTATAATGAACAATGGGAGGAAACCAGAATTACAACTAATAAGTCAATAAATATTCAAATGGGACCTATGTACCAAATTTCTAACAATTAGAGATGAAGAAATCCTGGGAGGACATTTTTCCATCTCCATCTTGCTTACTGCAAGAATGTCACCTACAGTCTATTTTTCCAGTGGATATTGAAGATAGATCCCCTACATTATAATTCCCTTGGTCAACATCTCTCCTTTTCACTTCAAAACAAGAAGCAGTCATTTTACTTAGTTCCGTTCAGGGAAGAGTTTTCTAGTGATGAATTTCCTGGTGGCGTATTTCACCTCACTGTTTATCAGGGTGTAGATGACGGGATTCAGAGCTGGGGTGATGACACTGTACACTAGGGTGATGATCATCTCTTCTCCCTTGGAGCTTCCTGAAGAAGGACGCAAGTAGTCGAAGATCGCTGTCCCATAGTACAGTGCTATCATGGTGAGGTGCGAGGTGCAAGTGGAGAAGGCCTTCCTCCTGCTTTCCCGTGACCGGACCTTCAGGAAGAGGAAGGAGATGATGTAGAGGCAGGAGAGGAGCGTGAGGATGAATGGACTCACATCAATAATCCCAGTGACGGTGTGGAGGAGGCTCAGGTTGAGGCGGGTGCTGCTGCAGGCCAGGCTCAGCAGGGGCTTGATGTCACAGAAGAAGTGGTGGATACTGTTGGGGCCACAGGAGTGCAACCAGGAGGTCATGACCGTGTGCATCAGGGCGTGCAGGAAGCCAATGGCCCAGGTGACTCCTGCCAGCAGCAGGCAAGCCTGTGGGCTCATGACCAGTGTGTAGCGCTGTGGGTTGCAGATGGCCATGTAGCGGTCGTAGGCCGTGACAGCCAGCAGCATGGCCTCACTGCTGCCCAGGAAATGGAAGAAATGGAGCTGTGCCAGGCAGCTGGTGAAGGAGATGGTCTGGTGCCCTGAGAGGAAACCGGCCAACATCTTGGGCACAGTGACTGTGGAGTAGAAGATGTCTAGGCTGGAGAGATTTCCCAGGAAGAAGTACATGGGGGTGTGAAGCCTGGGCTCGGCCAGTATCATAGGCACAATTACCTAAAATGCTGGCCATGTAGAGCAGCAGGAAGAGGGCAAAGAGATAGCACTGAAGACTCCTCACATTGGTGAGGCCCAGGAAAATGAACTCTCTCACCTCTGTCTGGTTCTCCATCCCTGCAGGAGGAAGAGGACAAAGCAACAGAAAGTGAAAGCAGCGTAAGGTTCCATCCCCTCCCCCCCATGTTGCAGAACCTGATCCCAATGCAATACATTGGGTTGGAGTCAGACATTTTGTGATAGAGAGTTTTCTTTCTGCAGCCATAGGTACATTGTGTACCCAGATATAATTGTATAGTAAAAAGAGGCAAAATAATTACTGATTTTTCATTTCTTTGTGAAGCTGAGATAGATAGATAGAAAATCAAATCTATCTATCTATCACTGCAGTTATAAGAGTTATGTATAAAAGTAGACATATTAATCATACTACTTTGCAGTTGCAAAAGCATCTTCAATCCCATGTTGAAGTGGGACTCCAAATTGCCTTACACTTGCTCATTAAACCTGACCATAGTCCTTGATGAATTTATTTTCAGCAGTTCCCAAGAGGTGAAGAATTCTTCACAGATCAACACTATGCATATCTGATCATGGGAAAGAGCCGCATGGAAAGCAGTCATTCCAGCAAAGCACAGTCTCAGAGTGTTTTAGGTTTTTTGCAAAAGGGGTCCTGAAAGAAACAGAGCAGACTCCAGTGAAAACTTTAGAGTGCTGATTTTCAAACTCTTATTGTTCTCTCTTTATCAGCCCAGTTTGCCATGAACAATCCAGATATTTTCATTGAACCAACATGAAACAAAATCAAATATTGTTCTGAGTTTACATCCCATTGGTTTTCATTGCCCCTTCTGTGAGATTTTTAGGGGGGAAATGTTTAACGTTCCTGTTGTTGTTAATTTATTTCTATTACCCACCACTCTCACTGGAACGAAGGGGAGTGGCACTTAGACACAAATGGACATGCTCAGAGTAGAACTGGGGATCACCCGTAGCATCTGATAGTCATTGTCACAGTTCAAGGCAACTGCACCTGTATTCTCCCCGGTGGTCCGCTGAAGACCTCATTTTAGGCTAGTAGCTCCTCAGCCATCCCCTTTCTTTGGTAGAGGCCCATGTCTCTCCCCCTCCTGACCAGGCTTTCTCTGGGCTGCACAGTTCTCTGCCTATACTGTTTAGCCAGACTGCCTACACATGCCAGCACCCGTGCTTTGTTTCCTCTCCCAAGGCTATGAACAGCTTAATGGCTCACAGTTATGTTTCCATGCAGTTCTTTATAAGCAAGGACATTTATTGTAGGGTGAAAGCATTGTAGAAAAAACATATTAAAAATAATAAAATAGCCTACATACATGCTAAAAAGACTAACAGAGGTCACCTAACTCCAGCCTCAGGCTCTGGTAAGTGTCAATCCATCAGATCCACAACTGGGTTTTCCCTGTGGTTACAAGTTCATAACTGATTCAGAACCAGAACAACCATGAAAAGTTCCTTCTTTCCTTTAAATATCTTGGGCCTTTGATCTTATCATCATGTAACATGTCATCAGCAGACAATGACCCACTGCTCAGGGTGCAGCTACAAATGGCTGGGATTTTGCATAAGCATAGGTGGGGAATGTGCATAACCGGAGGTGGGGAATTTGTATTCACCTCCCCCTATAATCGTCCTCACAGATATCCCCCACTTTTGTCTCAAAAATCTGTTCTTGTCTGGCACATTTTTCAATATCGTCTGTAGAACCCCCTACGTCTCACACCTGTCATATCTCCCCCATTGAGAGGTAGCATACAATTCTGATCCACAATAATACAGAAACCATTCATTGAATACAATGGACTTCCAAAATACTTAAACTTAATCCAGTAAGGTATCCCAAGGATATTGCATGAAATTGCCATGTCTGGCACACTCATAATGAGCTTAGACTGGAGGTTATCTGTTTAGAATCCTAGGACATTAACAGGAAGCTACATCTAGGGATCCATAAGCCTAATAACAATTCAACTGGGCAGTTCCCATCATGTCCACTATGATTTGTAATACTGTAGCAATTAGAGGTGACAACTGAGATTATAGCCCTGTTTACACTATACAGACACACAGCAAGAGATAGCCCTGCCCCAGTCCAGCGAGCTCACAAGCTAAATAAAGGGTGTGTGGTGAAGCAAAGGGAGGAAACCGTCTACCCAAGGTCACACAGCAAGTGAATGGCTGAGCTGGGATAAAGTTTAGGTCTCTTGAGTCTTAGTTGGTCATTCTAGCCACTAAACTAGGCTGGTTTTTTAAAAAAAAAAAACCTGCATTGCTATCTGCTATATCTGACATAAAAGTTATACAGGAATCATTTGGTGGGATTCTTTGGCATATGGTATACATATGCTTGGAAGCATTTGTTTTTTATCAGTAAATGTCAGTGAACATTGATTTCAATGTACGCACGCAAACCAGCGGAAAAAATATTGCCATTGATCCTTGAAGTTTAGAAATAGGCAAAGGTAGAAAAATGCTGTTGGAGCACTTATTAGAGTCAAACCTTAAGGAGTATAAAATGAGCTGTAATGACTGCTGCATAAGCGGACTTCGAGGTATCAGCTTTTTATCAGTAAATGTCGGTAAACATCAACTTCACCATACAAACACAAAACAAAGAAAAAATATTTCTGTTGATAATAGAAATGTATCGCTCAGCAACATAATTAAAATGTTGCTTGAGAACTCATTTGAGTTTAATTTAAGGCTATTTAATTCGTATATTTTGACGTGTGACATTGACAGTTTGTGTTGTAAGGGTTATAAAGCTTAAACTTTTTGAATCTCAATGTCTACTGTCATTACATAATTATTGTCTGACCACTACCCCCATATAAATTCCCCACAGCTGTGAAAATTTAAATTGATAAAAATGTTTACAAATAAACACTGATATTATCCATGAAAAATATATTTTTAAAAAATTTGAATTTTTCCAAGCCTAGTTATAGAGGATGTCAGACTAGATCATAATAATGGTCCCTTCTGGCCTTGAAATTCATGAATCTAGGAAACCTATGCCACCTTCTAAATGTGCTGTGTTTTGAAACTCCTAGTCTAGAAGCCCACCTGAATTTTGGGGGTAATACACATGTTTCCGAAGCACTGGCTGTTAGGGCTACTTGTATTTCCAAAATCAGGAGCTTTTCAAAAGGAGTCTGAAGCTATTTGAAACTCCTACCCTTGGTGACTCTCGCATGCTGTTTCCTCAAAACTCAGCCAGGGGCCACGTTGGTCATCCTTGTAATGGAAACAATAACAATGACTGGTGTTAAAGGACGCTGAAGAGAAACAGCAGGAGTATCTGTCTGTTCAGAATGGAAGCGAGATGCAAGCTCCTATTGAATGAACTTCTGGATGGTGTGCTGAATCTGTGGAACAAATGAACCTTTTTATCATATTCACAGTCTGAATCACAGGGGGGGAACCAATTTCCATTCTCTAGATGTCTCCTCTGGGGCAGAATCTCTGAACCACATGAGGGTCACTGGTATGTGCATAACAAGCCAAGAGTTCCGTACAGAGAACAAAGTCAAGCAGCCAGGAGCTGCTGGGAAAATAAATAAATAAATAAATAAATAGATGAATAAATAAAGCACAAAATCCTAAGGGAGTTAGGCACTCAACTTCCATTCAATATATTTGAATATCCTAGCCTAAAAAAATAAAATTCTGGTTAGCAAATACTGTTGTTGGGTTTGTTTATTTATTTTTACTAAAACCACTGAACTGGTCCACCATGATTCTGAATTTGTTTCACTGTGATTAATTATTCCATTAGACCGTCAAGGGGGGTTTAGTATTTATGAACAGAATCAAAGCAACTCAGAGCATCAGTGTGGCAAAGAAGTTAGCAAATGTCCTCACTCTACCTTGTTTTGGTAATGACATGTGCCTGGAAGACTTCACCCCCTACAGAAATGACTGAGAGAGTGTGATGGAAAGTAGAAAAATGGCCTTTGTTACGCCCTCACTGAAGTCAACTGTAGTTTTTTTCAAGATTTTCCTATTCAACCTGCTAATCTGTCAAACCCAAACTACCAAAGCCTTGTTGGAGGAATTGAGGAAGATTCTAATATGCATCTGACC
>NW_022059785.1:95777-119385 GCF_007399415.2 Gopherus evgoodei | reverse complement strand
TGAACAACCTCCCACCCCCCTTTACATGAACACTTCCTCTCTTTTGCAGCATCTTACAGAAATGACCAAAATTGGTATTGTTTTAACTGCTTCCTTTTGGGGCAAGGTGACAAATTTGCATTACAACAAAATGTGGCATTTGAATTCCTGCTTGGAAAAATGACACATTTGCTTTTAACAAGGATTTTGGGCATTTTTAAAATAAATTTCTCAGCACTGGGCAAAGCGTTTTGGGATTTAATTTCCTGGGGGAGTAACAAGTTGTGCTGAATGAAGTTTGTTGCCGTTTTGATTCTTTGCTTTTTGGAACAAAAAATCCAATTTTTCCTTGTAACAGTTTTTGGCATTTAACTCCCTTGGATTTTTCAAGTTCTTTCCCCCCCCCAGCGTTTAACAGTGGGTTTGGCCCTTGAATTTTCTGGGTTTTTGTGGGTGGTTGGTTGATTCTTTGTTTTGCTTTTAACCAAGCTGATGGGACGGGGGGGGGGGTCCCCCCAAGTTGGGACTCACTTGGAGATCTGGGTCTGAAATCCTTCCAGCTTCGTCCGCAAGGCCGTCATCAGCTCAAACACCTTCTCCTGGGGAGGGGGAGAGGGGGGGCTAATGAGCCGGGTGGGTGGGCAAAGGGGGGGCATGTTGGAGAAGGGGGGATGCTCACCTGGACTGCGACCCCAAAATTGTTGCCGTCTTCGATACGGGGCACCTGGAGTTGAACCCAGACAGAGACCTGGGGAGGAGAGAGAGAATGAGTGTGTCCTGCTGCCCCCTTGGAGGGGATGGGACCTGCTGGGTGTGTAACCCAGCGGTGTGGTGCATCCTCTTGTGATGTGTCCACAGGGCGTGAGCGACGGGCCTGGTGCATGTTGCACAGTGGCCAGGCTGGGGCCGTGTTGTGTGCACGAGGGGCGAGCATCGTGCCGAGTGGCCGTTGCCTGGTGGCCTGGCCGGGGCTGTGGTGTGCGCATGGGGGGCGAGCGTCGTGCAGGGTGCGTGTTGCACGGTGGCCTGGCTGGGGCCGTGTTGTGCTCACCGGGGAAGGGCGTCATGCAGGGTGCGTGTTGCACGGTGGCCTGGCCGGGGCCGTGTTGTGCGCACGGGGGAAGGGCGTCGTGCAGGATGCGTGTTACACGGTGGCCTGGCCGGGGCCGTGTTGTGCGCACCGGGGAAGGGCGTCGTGCAGGGTGCGTGTTGCACGGTGGCCTGGCCGGGGCCGTGTTGTGCGCACGGGGGAAGGGCGTCGTGCAGGGTGCGTGCTGCACGGTGGCCTGGCCGGGGCCGTGTTGTGCGCACCGGGGAAGGACGTCGTGCAGGGTGCGTGTTGCACGGTGGCCTGGCCGGGGCCGTGTTGTGCGCACGGGGGAAGGGCGTCGTGCAGGGTGCGTGCTGCACGGTGGCCTGGCCGGGGCCGTGTTGTGCGCACCGGGGAAGGGCGTTGTGCAGGATGCGTGTTGCACGGTGGCCTGGCCGGGGCCGTGTTGTGCGCACGGGGGAAAGGCGTCGTGCAGGGTGCGTGCTGCACGGTGGCCTGGCCGGGGCCGTGTTGTGCGCACCGGGGAAGGACGTCGTGCAGGGTGCGTGTTGCACGGTGGCCTGGCCGGGGCCGTGTTGTGCGCACCGGGGAAGGACGTCGTGCAGGGTGCGTGTTGCACAGTGGCCAGGCTGGCGCCGTGTTGTGTGCACGAGGGGCGAGCATCGTGCCGAGTGGCCGTTGCCTGGTGGCCTGGCCGGGGCTGTGGTGTGCGCATGGGGGGCGAGCGTCGTGCAGGGTGCGTGTTGCACGGTGGCCTGGCTGGGGCCGTGTTGTGCACACCGGGGAAGGACGTCGTGCAGGGTGCGTGTTGCACAGTGGCCTGGCCGGGGCCGTGTTGTGCGCACGGGGGAAGGGCGTCGTGCAGGGTGCGTGCTGCACAGTGGCCTGGCCGGGGCCGTGTTGTGCGCACCGGGGAAGGACGTCGTGCAGGGTGCGTGTTGCACGGTGGCCTGGCCGGGGCCGTGTTGTGCACACCGGGGAAGGGCGTCGTGCAGGGTGCGTGTTGCACGGTGGCCTGGCCAGGTCCTGTTGTGGCTCCGTCTCACACTCACCAGCCCCACATCCTCCTTGGCGCCCTGAATCTCGGCTTTCACCCGGCTCACCAGCCCCACAACCGTGTCGTTGCTGCTCACGGGCCCACAGGGGGGCGCTGGGGAGACAGACAAACGAGGGGTCAGACCCCCAGAAGCAGCGGGGGGCACAGGCCCAACCCCCGTCAATGGAGGCCCCCCCCTCAGATCTGGGTCCCCCACTCACCTTTATCCTCCTCCTCTGACTTCTTCTCGTCTTTTTTCTCTTCCTTCTCTTCCTTCTGCCCCGGAGGAGAAGGACAGGGAGAAAATGGGGGTGTAGGGCAGAATTCCCAGCCCCCCCCAAGCACCCTCCTTCCCTGAGGGGTGATGGAGCTGTAGAACCCCCCCCCCCCGCATCCTTCTAACGTCCCCCCGGCTGTGGAAGAACCGAATGTGAAAATGGGGGTGAAGGAGGTAAAGATCCCCCGAATTCTCCCCCATCCGATGAACCCCCCAAAAGAAGAGTGAGAAAATGGAGGTGCAGGGAGGGAGAGAGCCCCAGATCTGCCCCATGGGTTTGTGGGGCCCTCATGACCCAACTCTCCCCTATTCTCATGCCTGGGGGGCGTGTTGGGCTTCCCCCGATATTGGGGTCCCCCAGCTCACCTTGCGGCGCTCGGCTTTCGCCTTCTCCTTGGCGGGGTCGGGGATGGGGATGTCGAGCGGGGCCCGCAGGGACTCAAGATCCCCCACATTCAGCGCCGGGTCCTAGGGGTACGGCGAGGCGTGAGCAGCTGGGCCCCCCAGAGGGACCTTTCACCCCTGCCCCAACTCCCCTCTCCTGGCCCCCCCCTTCCCCGCAGCCACCAACCCTGTTCCCAGCCCTCCATAATTCTCCCACCCACCCCCCAACCCCCCAATCCCCTTCCAGCCCCCACATTCCCCCAAACCCTCCTGCCTCTGCCCCCAAATCGGCCTCCCACCCTCTGCCCCCCAAAACCCTCTAACATCCTTCCCTGCCCCCTCCCCCTCCCAGCCTCCTGACAATCCCCTTAAATCCCCCCATCCTGTGTCCCAGGCAAACCCACATCCCGCCTCCCACCCCCTCCCTGCCCCCCAAATACCTTGAGGAAAGCATCCAGCTGAGTTATCTTGCTGGGGAACCGGGTCCCAACCAGCGCTTCAGCCTGGGGGGAGGGGGAAGAGGTCAGTATGGGGGGGGCACTGCTGGGGGGAAGCTCACAGCCCTCGTCCCCTCCTCCCACTGGCTGGGGGCACTGCTGGGAAGAAGCTCGCAGCGTCTCACCTGGGCGCAGAGCTGGGTCCGAAAGGAATCCACCTGCGGGGGAAAGAAATTGGGGGGGGGTCAAATGTCCCAGCAGGACGCTCCCTCCGTGTCTCCCCCCCCACCCAGGCTCTCTGCCAGCCCACCGCAAGCCTGGGCTCTCTGCCAGCCCCCCACCCCGGGCACCCCGCCAGCCCCTGACACCCGATCCCCCCAGCCACCTGCCTGGCCCTGCCCTGTCTGCACTGGTGACGGGGCGTGAAGGGGCCCGTCCCCCCCCCCCCAGCCTGGGAACCGACTGCCCCATGGAAACCTCCCAATGGAGGGTCACCGTGCTGCCCCCGGGGGGGGATGGGCAGGGCCCAGGCTTGGAGATGGACATAGACCCCCTCATCTACCCCCAGCTGCACCCCAAACTCCCCAGGCAGCCCCCTCCCTTCCCCCGAGCCACCCCCAGCTCCCCCTCCCTGCTCCCCCAAACCCTCATCCCAGCACCCCCTTCCCCGAGTCCCCCAGCCCAGCTCACCCTCATCCCAGCATCCCCCTTCCCCCGAGCCCCCCCAGCCCAGCTCCCCCTCCCTGCTCCCAAAACCCCTATCCCAGCACCCCCCGCTTTCCCAAAACCCCTATCCCAGCTCCCCCTCCCTTTCCCATAACCCCTATCCCAGCACCCCCTTCCCCGAGTCCCCCAGCCCAGCTCACCCTCATCCCAGCATCCCCCTTCCCCCGAGCCCCCCCAGCCCAGCTCCCCCTCCCTGCTCCCAAAACCCCTATCCCAGCACCCCCTCCCTTTCCCATAACCCCTATCCCAGCACCTCCTTCCCCCAAGCCCCCCAGCCCTCTTCCTCCGAGCCCCCAGTCCTACTCCTCCTTCCGAGCCCCCACCCTAGCTCCCCCTCCCTTCCTGAACCCCTATCCCAGCACCCCCTTCCCCAAGCCCCCCAGCCCCGCTCCCCCTCACCCCCAGACACCCAGTCCTGCTCCCCTTTCTCCCGAGCCCCCACCCCAGCTCCCCTCTTCCCCCGTGCCCCTAGTCCTACTCCCCCTTCCCCTGAGCCCCCACCCCAGCTGCCCCTCCCTGCTCCCCAAACCCCCCTCCCAGGACCCCCTCCCTTCCCCGGAGCCCCTCTCAGCCCAGCTCCCCCTTCCCCTGAGCCCCCATCCCAGCTCCTCCTCCCTGCTCCCCAAATCCCCATCCCAGCACCCCTCTTCCTCCGAGCCCCCCCAGCCCAGCTGCCCCTCCCTGTTCCCCAAACCCCCCTCCCAGCATCCCCTCCCTGCTCCCCCGAGTCCCCCGGCCCAGCACCCGTCGGCCCCACTCCCTCTCCGTGTCCGCCAACCCCCCCACCAGGCCCCACATAAATCTGCTCCCGCCCCGCCCCGCATTTCCTCAGCCAGGTTCCCCCCCCGCTCACCTGGGCCTCGGCCTTGGGGCTGATCCGCAGCGCAGCCATGGGGGGGTCGCTGGGGGGTGCGTGACGGAGCTGGGGGGCCCGAGGCGCGTGGCGGGGGGGGATGATGGAGCGAGTTGAAAAGTGAAAACGAAAGTGACGGAGCCGCGGGGGAAGTCTCGATCGAGGGGGCGGGGGCGGGTCCGAGCTGCGAGCTTCCCGCAGCAGTGCCCCAGCGGTGGTGGCGTGGGTCGGGTTTCGAAATTCCCCCCGCAGTGTCCCCAGCGGGAATGTGGCCGAGCTGCGAGCTTCCCACAACAGTGGCCCATGTGGGAGGGATGTCCGGGCTGTAAGCTTCTCCCAGCAGTGCCCCCAGGGGCCAGGGTGTGTGGGTCCGGGCTGTGAGCTTCTCCCAGCAGTGCCCCCAAGGGGGCAGGGTGTGTGGGTCCGGGCTGTGAGCTTCTCCCAGCAGTGCCCCCAAGGGGGCAGGGTGTGTGGGTCCGGGCTGTAAGCTTCTCCCAGCAGTGCCCCCAGGGGGCAGGGTGTGTGGGTCTGGGCTGTGAGCTTCTCCCAGCAGTGCCCCCAAGGGGGCAGGGTGTGTGGGTCCGGGCTGTGAGCTTCTCCCAGCAGTGCCCTCAGGGGCCAGGGTGTGTGGGTCCGGGCTGTGAGCTTCTCCCAGCAGTGCCCCCAGGGGCCAGGGTGTGTGGGTCTGGACTGTGAGCTTCTCCCAGCAGTGCCCCCAGGGGGCAGGGTGTGTGGGTCTGGGCTGTGAGCTTCTCCCAGCAGTGCCCCCAGGGGGGCAGGGTGTGTGGGTCCGGGCTGTGAGTTTCTCCCAGCAGTGCCCCCAAGGGGGCAGGGTGTGTGGGTCTGGACTGTGAGCTTCTCCCAGCAGTGCCCCCAAGGGGGCAGGGTGTGTGGGTCCGGGCTGTGAGCTTCTCCCAGCAGTGCCCCCAAGGGGGCAGGGTGTGTGGGTCCGGGCTGTGAGCTTCTCCCAGCAGTGCCCCCAGGGGGGCAGGGTGTGTGGGTCCGGGCTGTGAGCTTCTCCCAGCAGTGCCCCCAGGGGCCAGGGTGTGTGGGTCCGGGCTGTGAGCTTCTCCCAGCAGTGCCCCCAAGGGGGCAGGTGTGTGGGTCCAGCCTGTGAGCTTCTCCCAGCAGTGCCCTCAGGGGCCAGGGTGTGTGGGTCTGGACTGTGAGCTTCTCCCAGCAGTGCCCCCAAGGGGGCAGGGTGTGTGGGTCTGGGCTGTGAGCTTCTCCCAGCAGGGGAGGGATGTCCAGACTGTGAGCTTCTCCCAGCAGTGCCCCCAAGGGGGCAGGGTGTGTGGGTGCGGACTGTGAGCTTCCCCCAGCAGTGCCCCCAGGGGCCAGGGTGTGTGGGTCTGGGCTGTGAGCTTCTCCCAGCAGTGCCCCCAAGGGGGCAGGGTGTGTGGGTCCGGGCTGTGAGCTTCTCCCAGCAGTGCCCTCAGGGGCCAGGGTGTGTGGGTCCGGGCTGTGAGCTTCTCCCAGCAGTGCCCCCAGGGGCCAGGGTGTGTGGGTCTGGACTGTGAGCTTCTCCCAGCAGTGCCCCCAAGGGGGCAGGGTGTGTGGGTCTGGGCTGTGAGCTTCTCCCAGCAGTGCCCCCAGGGGGGCAGGGTGTGTGGGTCCGGGCTGTGAGCTTCTCCCAGCAGTGCCCCCAGGGGCCAGGGTGTGTGGGTCTGGACTGTGAGCTTCTCCCAGCAGTGCCCCCAAGGGGGCAGGGTGTGTGGGTCTGGGCTGTGAGCTTCTCCCAGCAGTGCCCCCAGGGGGGCAGGGTGTGTGGGTCCGGGCTGTGAGCTTCTCCCAGCAGTGCCCCCAGGGGCCAGGGTGTGTGGGTCCGGGCTGTGAGCTTCCCCCAGCAGTGCCACAAGTGGGGGAAGGGGGTCCAGGCTGCGAGAGCTTTCCCCCAGTGGGCAGGTTACATGAGTCCCAGCTGCAAGGTTCCCCCCATGACCCCAGGGTGGGGGCGTCAGGACTGCAACCCCCCCCCGCAATACCCCCAGCTATGGGGTGGGGTTGCTGGGCTGGGAGCTCAGATCAGTGCCTGCAGCTGGGGGGAGGGAGGACTCCAATGCTGCAAGCTTCCCTCCAGCAGTGCCCCCACCCTCAGCTAATCCCCCGGACGCCAGGGTCACAGCCCGCACCCCAATAAAGCACAGCACCACGACAGGCTTCACCCCACTGAGGGCAGGCGGCCATGGTTTATTTGGGCCCCGGACACCTGGGTCCCCATGTCATTCGCTCCATGCTAGGAATCCCCCCCCATGCCTGGGGCCCCATCTTTGAATTAACCCCCCAAGTCTTCCTGCCCCCAAAAGGAAGGGGGGGGCTCCATTTCTCCTCGGACACCTGGGTTCCCCTCCAACTCCCGGACGCCTGCCCCCCCCAGCGCCCCTTTCCCTCAGGAGAGGGCAGCAGGGTCCTGGGGCTGCTCCCTCCCCCACGGACGGTCCAGGACGCCTGGGTCCCTCCAGCAGGCAGCCCCCCCGGTCGCTCAGGCGCGCGGCTCGCCCCTGGGGAACAGGCCGGGGCCCGGGCGGCCCGGGGACCAGCGGGCGCGGTACCAGCCGCGGTAGGTGAGGTGCCAGGCCAGGGTGCCCGCGGCGGCGCCCCCCAGCTGCGGCCCGTAGGCCGGGCCGTAGACGGCGCCGCCCAGCAGCAGCAGGCTCCACAGGCCCAGCAGCAGCACGTTGAGCAGGAAGACCAGGCGCAGCGCGGCGCCGGCCGGGTGGCCGCGGGCCAGGTAGCGGCGGAAGACGGCCAGCTCCTCGGCCAGCAGCAGGCAGCAGAAGGTCAGCAGGAAGGCGGCCCAGCCCGGCCGCTCGGCCCGCGGGGGCAGGTAGCCCGGCCGCTCGGCCCGCGGGGGCAGCAGCGCCGCGTAGCAATCGCCCGTCGGCTCCTCCAGCAGCCCGAAGGCGGCGGCGGCGGCCAGCTGCAGCGCCGAGCCCACGGCCAGCCGGGCCAGCGGCCGCAGCGCGGCCAGCGCCCGCCCCGTCGCCCCGTAGCTCACCAGCAGCGAGAAGCCGCCCGCCAGCAGGCAGGTCCAGCCCCAGGCCGAGGCCACGAAGGTGCTGTGGGGAGAGGGGGCACGTCAGGGGGGGCCCAGGCCTCCCAGCCCCACGCCAGCCAAGGGCCGCCCTGCCTGGCCCCCGACCCCACACCAGCCCCTGCCCGGTCCCCCCCAGCCCCATGCATCCTGGGCCTCCCTGTCCCCCCACCCATCCCCTTCCCAGCCCCACACCAGCCAAGGGCCGCCCTGCCTGGCCCCTGGCCCCACACCAGCCCCTGCCCGGTCCCCCTCTCCCAGCCCCACAGGTCCTGGGCCTCCCTGTCCCAGCCCCACGCCAGGCAAGGGGCTCCCTGTCTGCCCCCCGGCCCCACACCAGCCCCTGCCTGCCCCCACCCAGCCCCATGCATCCTGGGCCTCCCTGTCCCCCCACCCATCCTCTTCCCAGCGCCACACCAGCTAAGGGTCTCCCTGCCTGCCCCCCCGGCCCCACACCAGCCCCTGCCCGGTCCCCCCCAGCCCCACACATCCTGGGGCCCACTTCTCGGTACCCCCCTCCCAGCCCCATGCATCCTGGGCCTCCCTGTCCCCCCACCCGTCCCCTTCCCAGCCCCACGCCAGCCAAGGGCCTCCCTGCTTGGTCCCCCCTGGCTCCATGAGTCCTGGGCCCTATTGCCCCGTCCCCCCCGGGTGCCCCTCCCAGACCTGCGCCACCCCTGGGACTCCCTGTCCTGCCCCAGTCTCCCCTCAGCCTCTCTGCGCGGCCCCAGCCGGAGAGCCCCGACGGCCCCCTGCCCCCCGGCTCACCGGCTGAAGTAGTTGCGCTGGTTGGCGAGGACGGCGTGGGGGTCGGCCAGGGGGTGCAGCAGGGGCCCCAGCACCACGGCGCCCGCCAGCCAGGCGTGATACGCCCGCCGCAGCCAGGGGGCGCCCAGGAGCCAGGCGCAGTGCTCGCTGCACAGGAAGACCAGGCCCCGCGCCAGGGCCAGCGCCCAGCCGGCCACGGTGGCCAGCAGGGCGAGGGGCAGGCGGCCCCCGCTCCCGGCCATGGCCTCCCCCACCAGTGACGCGCGGCGACAGCTGAGCCCGGGCGCCGCCCCCAAGGACGCAGCCTGAGGAATGGCGAGAGCTTTATTGACAGACAGCAGGTGGCACAGACAGAATCCCCCCCGCTGCCCCCAAACTGCCCTAGTGCGGGGCCCCCTTCCCAGAATAGGGGGGCTGCAGCCCACGTTCCAGCCAGGCACCCCTGCACCTTCACCCCACCAGCCCTGCAGGGGATGCCCCACAGGGGACCCCAAATCCCACGCCCCCCAGCTGGCCAAGGGATGCCAGGGCAGCAGAGAACAAGTCATGAAGATGGGATTGGGGCCTCCAGCCAGGCTCCCCCACATTTAGGGGGGCAGCGAGATTCCTGCTGGAAGTCCCCCAATGCTGAGCCCAGATGCCCCTCTGGGGGCTGCAGGCCCCATCTGGCATGCGGGGGGAAAGGCCCCGCGCCACCCTGAGCAGCCAGTCCCGGCCCTGGGACTGGATCAGGCCCCGCGCCCCCTAGAGGGGACAGGCCCTGCGCCCCATTCCCTGCCCCCACCCCCTACCCTGAGCCAGCAAGTCCCTGCCCTGCGACTGGATCAGGCCCTGCGCCCCCTAGAGGGGACAGGCCCTGCCCCCCATTCCCTGCCCCCACCCCCTACCCTGAGCAGCCAGTCCCTGCCCTGGGACTGGATCAGGCCCCGTGCCCCATTCCCTGCTCCCCAGCCCCCACTCCGAGCCAGCATGTCCCTGCCCTGGGACTGGATCAGGCCCCGCACCCCCTAGAGGGGACAGGCCCTGCGCCCCATTCCCTGCCCCCCACCCCGAGCCAGCCAGTCCCTGCCCTGGGGCTGGGTCAGAGCCAGCGCCCCCTAGGGGGGACAGGCCCCATGCCCCATTCCCTGCCCCCCTGAGCCAGCCAGTCTCTGCCCTGGGGCTGGATCAGGCCCCGTGCCCCATTCCCTGCCCCCCTGAGCCAGCAAGTCCCTGCCCTGGGACTGGATCAGGCCCCGTGCCCCCTACAGGGGACAGGCCCTACGCCTTATTCCCTGCCCCCTACCCCGAGCCAGCCAGTCCCTGCCCTGGGGCTGGGTCCGAGCCAGCGCCCCCTAGATGGGTCAGGCCCTGCGTCCCCTTCCCCACCCAGTAAATTACACATCAGTCCATAATACACATCAAATGTCCCGGAGGGATTCCCGAAGCCGTGCACCCCTGTGATTGGGGGGGAACACTTGATTTCCTCCCCTCACACTGCCCCTTGGGGTACTGAGCCAGAGAAAAGCCTCCCCACCCCAAGGGCAGAGGATTTTTGGGGTGTCCATGACACAGCAGGGCCCAGAGCCCCCCAAAGTCCAAGCACTGAGAAACGGGGCACCCTGGTGGGGGGGGCGCTACTGATCCGAGGAGCCAGGGGAGCTTGCGGGGGGCTCCCCAGCCGAAGGGAGGTTTGCGGGGTCCCTGAGATCGTCTTCATAGTATTCAGCCTGGCGGTATTCCCACAGGCGCAGACAGCCGTCCCACTGCCGGAGGGGGAGAGGGAGGGGTGAAAGCGCCCCCAGGAGCCTGTCGGGGTCCCCCCCGTTGGGCAAAGCACCCCCCCGCTAGGATCCCCCCCTCTACCCTGCCGGGGTCCCCCCCTCGGGCAGAGCATCTGCCACTGGGTTCCCCCCTCGGGCAGAGTGTCCCGTCCCCCCCCGCTGGCATCCCCTCCACCCTGCCAGGGTCCCCCTCTCGGGCAGAGCATCCGCCATTGGGTTCCCCCCTCCACCCTGCCGGGGTCCCCCCCTCAGGCAGAGCGTGCTACAATCCCATTTCCTCCCTGCCGGGGTCCCCCTCTCAGGCAGAGTGCCCCCCCCCCACTGGGATCCCCCTTCCTCCCTGCCAGGGTCCCCCCCTTTGGCAGTGCCCCCCCGCTTGGATCCCCCCTCCTCCCTGCCAGGGTCCCCCCTTGGGCAGTGCCCCCCCGCTTGGATCCCCCCTCCTCCCTGCCAGGGTCCCCCCTTGGGCAGAGCGCTCCCCCCCGCACCGTGTCAGCACCCCAGGCAGAACAGCCCCTGTCCCCCCCCCCACTCACCGAACTGCTGACGATCTTCTCCTCGTAGGGGTGCCAGCTGACATCACGCACACAGGCCTTGTGATTGGTCAGTTTCTTGATGATCTGCCCACTCAGGAGGTCGTACACTGGGGGCAGAGCAGCAGGAATGAGATTCCCCTCTCCCCAGCCCACTACAGTGGTACATGCCATTTGTCTCCCTCCCCCACCACAACATATACAATGAGCCCTCCTGACCTTGCCCTGGTTGGCTGCCCCCACTCCCCATTTCGCATAGAATGGTACAGTATCGTCCACTGGATCCCTTCCCCCTACAGCACAGAGTGGTACTGCCCAAGTCACCCCTGGCATGAATGTAATAGTACTGCCCAACTCTCAAACATGGAAGGAATGGTCCTTCCCAGTCATCCTCCTCCACTTTGAACTCAGTGGTACAGTCCAAAGCCTGGGCACCTCCCCCCCATGGCACCTCCTCCCGTGCTTTGCCCCACTCCCACCCACCAGTGGCCCCACCATGTGTATGTACGCTGGTGGCCCTGGCCCATGTCACAGCCCCATCCCCACCCTCCTACAGGCAGGACTTCCTGTTTGGCCCTTGGCTGGTGGGTGGGACTTCCTGTTTCGCTTCTGCTCTCTTTGCCCTTGCCCAGGGGGTAGGCGCTGCCCCTGCCTCACTCACCCACCACCTTGCCGGTGGAGCAGCCGCTGTAGATGTACTGCTGGCCGGTGCTGTGCGGGGGCGAGAAGCGGCAGCGGATCAGCGTGTGCAGCACGCCATGGCCCCGATAGGTCATCAGGGAGCTGTCGCCCGGCAGCTTGGTCTTGCGCCAGGCTGGAGATTGACAGGGTTAGAACCAGCCCACATTCACACCAGATCTGTCCCCAGGGCGGGACTTCCTGCTTCGCTCCCCCTCCCCAAGGGGCAGGCTCAAGGCCACCATGCCACTCTTTATGCTACTTCCTGCATCCTCCTTGACCTCTACTCTCTGCCTCCCCTTCCCTACCATTGCACTCCACTTCCTCCTTCTTACCACCCACTTCCTGCCCTACTCCACGGTAGCTGAACAGTGCCTTTCCTGTCCCCCCTTTCCCCAGACCACCACCTGGTGCCCCCACTTCCTGTCCCCGTCCCCTCCTTTGTCCCTCCCCCACCTAATTCCACTTCCCCTCCCTGCCCCCTGCCCTGCTTCCCATTCCACGGCCCCTGCCCCCTTCCTGCCCACCCCACTTCTCACTCCTACATGCCCTCGTGCTGACCTTTCTTGGGCACCTGCTGCCAGCGGTAGTCCCAGTTCTGCTGGGTGACGGCCTGGCGCGACGCCTCCAGCCCCTCGCGCCCTGAGAGCCGCCGGATGTCCCACAGCTTGATGGTCTGGTCCTTCGAGTTGGAAATCAAGTAGCGGGCGTCTCCCTGGGGCAGAGGGAGGCAGAGATGTGTCAGCACCCTGCACCCAGCCCTCTCTACCACAGGGTGGGATTCAGCCTCCACAGGGCGCTCACCTTGCTGTCGATGAAGGTGATGCCGTCCTGGTGGCCGGCCAGCACGCCCACTGGCTTGGGGTCGTCCTCCCGCATGGTGCGCCGGTCCCACACCTTGCAGATGGCGTCGTCGCCCCCAGAGAAGAGGATGTGGGAGCTGCCATCGGCAAAAGCTACGGCGTTCACGTCGTCCTCATGGGACTCAATCTGGGGCGGGGGTGAGGGGTTACACAGCATTGTGGGTAAGCGCCCTCCATGAATATTCCCTGCTCTCTTTGCATTGCGGGTAAGTGTGCTCCCATAATCCTCTCTATCCTATCCAGGGCAGTCCAGCTGCTTTGCATTGTGGGTAAGCCACCTCCCTCTCTCTGCTCTCACACCAGGGACCCAGTGGGGCCCAGCCGCTTTGCATAAACAAACTAGGGAAATACATCCTAGATGGAGCTACTAGAAGGTGGGTGCAGAACTGGTTGGAAGATCGTTCCCCGAGAGCAGTGATCAGTGTTTCACAGTCATGCTAGAAGGGCCTAACGAGTGGGGCCCAGCAAGGATCGGTTCTGGGTTTGGTTGTGTTCAATATCTTCATCAAGGATTTAGATAATGGCACAGCAAGTACACTTATAAAGTCTGTGGATGATACCAAGCCAGGAGGGGTTGCAAGTGCTCTGGAGGATCGCATTAAAATTCAAAATGATCTGGGCAAACTGGAGAACTGGTCTGAAGTAAATAGGATGAAATTCAATAAGGACGAATGCAAAGTGCTCCACTTAGGAAGGAACGATCAGTTGCACACATACAAAATGGGAAATGACCGTCTAGGAAGGCGCCCTGCGGAAAGGGGTCTGGGGGTCCTAGGGGATCAAAAGCTAAACAGGAGTCAACAGTGTGACGCTGTTGCAAAAAAAGCAAACATGATTCTGGGCTGTATTAGCAGGAGTATTGCGAGCAAGACACGAGAAGTGATTCCTCTGCTCTACTCCGCACTGATTAGGCCTCATTGTGTTCAGTTCTGGGAGCCACATTTCAGGAAAGATGTGGACAAATTGGAGGAAGTCCAGAGAAGAGCAACAAAAATGATTCAAGGGCTAGAAGACTTGAACTATGGGGGAAGACTGAAAAATTGGGTTTGTTCAGTCTGGAGAAGAGGAGACAGAGAGGGGACATGATAACGGTTTTCAAGTACATAAAAGGTTATTACAAAGAGGAGGGAGAAAGATTGTTCCAAACCTCTAAGGCTAGGACAAGAAGCAATGGGCCTCAATTGCAGCAAAGGAGGTTTAGGTTGGACATTAGGAAAAACTTCCTGTCAGGGTGGTTAAGCACTGGAGTAAATTGCCCAGGGAGGTTGTGGAATCTCCATCAATGAGGATTTTTTTTAGAGCAGGCTGGACAAACACCGGTCAGGGATGGTCTAGATAATCCTTAGTCCTGCCATGAGTGCAGGGGACTGGACTAGATGACCTCTCGAGGTCCCTTCCAGTTCGATGATTCTAGGATTCTGGGTAAGTGCACTCCCGTAATCCTCTCTCTCCTCCCAAAGGCTCCCAGGGCAGCCCAGCACATTTGCAGAGAGGATTCTGGGAGGGGGCTTACCTGTGGGTCCTCTCAAGGGCAGTCCAGCAGCTTTGCATTGTGGGTAAGTCCCCTCCCAGAATCCTCTCTGCTCTTGCTCAAAAGGGCCTAGCTGCTTGGCCCTGTGGCATTAGCTCTTTGAAGATCATTTCCCTGCTCTGCTTCCCTCCTAAGGGCTGGCGCTCAGCTAAAGAGGCGAAAGGGGACAGGTCGGCAGGGCTGGGGATGCTGCTCCCGGTCTGGGGGTGAGCACTTCTGCGGTCACTCCGTAGTGTGGAAACAGGGAAGAGATGGGAGCTCAGGGATGCCTCCGTTGCTGGAGTTAACGTTGGAAGATCAAGCTGAAAGGGCTGCGGGCTGAAAGATTTCACAGCCGCTCAGGGGAGAGCAAAGGGAAGGAAGAGCCGAACACCTGTGGGAGCTGCATCACACCCGCCCTCGATGGTGCTTTTTAGTCAAACAGCACAACCAGCCACTCCTGAAGAAAGGGCAGCTGGGCTGGGGCCACTTGGCTTGAAACTGGGATTTCTGGCGAGCCCAAAATCCCGGAAGCTGGGACCCAGCCGGTTTACTGCGGCCTCAGCCTCCAACGGGAGGCATAGCTTAGCAGGAAACAAAAAGATGCAGCTGAACTTTAGCCGGAATTATGGAGAGCAGATTCCTGACTCTGAGGTGAAACTCACAAGCCTGGTTTGCCTACCATGACGTGGCGATCCGACGCCATGGGACTCCCACTCTTCTGTATCTCAGCTGGGGTTGGGTTTCCTGGGGAACTCCAAAGAAGCACCCAGGGGCCATAACGAGGCGGAACAAATTGCTAGGATCAGCCAGCGCCTGGCACGGCCTCTTAATAGGGGACAGAGCATTTGGCAGGAATCTTACAAGGGGGCCAGGCTTTCAAGCTAAATGTGCTGCTCTTGAAAGGATTGTCCAGTCAACAGAGTGAAAGCGGGAGACAAAGTTTTTACTGCTTTGTAACTTCAGCGCCACCGTAGAAGGTGCTGGGAACAAAGCAAACGAGCCCAATCTGAGCTTGGATCAAGGAGAGGAATTCAGACTCCAGTCATATGCAGGTCGAAGATCAACTGCATTACATGAAGGCAGCAGCCACTGAACTCTGAACCCTTCCAGCCAAGGCTGGGGAAGGAGCAGGATGGTTTGGGAGGTGCCGATTTGAACGCTGTGACCTTCGCACCAGCCGCTGGAAGGCATCAGTGCCAAAACGAGAACATGGGGTCTGAAAGCTGTAGTGGACAAGAGGTGAAGTCTCCAGAAAGAGCCGCTGACACTCGCAGCTAGAGAGAAAAGATGTCCAGTGGTGACGACATCTGAGCACCTACTTCGTGACTAAACCAACTACCGGACCAGTGAACGCGTCCCCGGGATGTCCTTCTTATGTCTGTCACACGCCACAGACTTTTTCCTGTGCTTTCTCTGAAGCTAAAAAAATGCAGAATCTGTGATGCCAAAACTTTTTGCTAATTTGAGCAGGTTTCACCAGATTGTTTGGGTTGGGAGGGAAAAGGAAAAAAAAAAAAAAGCAAGTGCGAGAACCTCTCCCCCAAATCGAAATGTTGTGTGTCTCCATTTTCCAACTTTCTGCTCAGTCTCCTTTCATTTGATTAAAACCAAATGTTTTTGAACGGTGAGCAGTAAAACAACTCCTCTTGATTGTGTCAAAATGTTTCACTCCACCCGGAACTAATTCTTTTCCGAGCTGATCCATCAAAAGGTTTGGATTTTAGGCCAATCCGAAGCAAAAAATGCATTTTGGAATCGCCAGGGAAGCACAGAAATCCATTATTTGCACTGCTCCACCCTCTCCATCCAGGGGTTATTTCACCTCTGAATTTGCACTGGTGCGACCGTGGCTGGAATGCCATGCCCAGGGTTCAGGGAAGAGCTACGAGAACGATTCAAGGTTTGGGAAACCTGCCTTCGAGGGATAAGCCAAACCAGTTAAGCTCCTGGAGTCTGACAGAGAAGGCTACGGGCTGACTCAATCACAGTCTATACAGGTTCCTACGTGGGGAACAAATATTTGCTAAGAGGCGCTGCACTCTAGCAGGCAAAGCTGTGACAAGACCCAGGGGCTGGATGCTGAAGCTAGACAAGTTCAGACCAGAAATAAGGTGTAAATGTTTAACCATGAGAGTAACTAACCATTGGAACCACTTATCAAGGGGAATGGTGGACTCTCCGTCACCGGGGATTTTAAAATCAAGAGCGCTGCTCTGGGAATCACTGGGGATGGGGTGGTCTATGAGCCGCAGTATCTAGGGCAGATGAGATGAGCACGCCAGTCCCTTCTGCCCGTGGGATCCAGGGTTTTTTAGTTTCACACAAAGCCCCGGCACAGCTGAGACGGCGCTTACGAGCCAGCGGGACTCCCAGGCGCGTGGCAGGAAGTGACGGACCATTGTACCACGTCAGTCCCGTTCCAAGGGGAGAACGTAGCACTTGCAAAGGCTTGGAAATCGACCGAAGAGGTCAAAGGGGACAGGTCTGGGGCGCCGAGGTAGGAGCAGAATTCGGGGGGCTCGGCAGCAGGTGCGTGGCAAGCTGCGGCTGCTCAGTGTGGGATACACAGTTTAATAAAACTCCAGTTTTTAGACGTGTTCTGGGGCTGGGAGCGTCTGTGCAAAGAATCTGCTCTGCTGTCACCAAGGGGCTCCCAGCGCACCAACCCGCACAGCGTTGTGGATAAGCACCCTCCCAGAACCCTCCCTGCCCCCAGTGTGTCCGCCTGCCCCCCAGCAGGGGAGGTACCTTGAGGGTCCGTTTATTCTGCTCCCGATCGAATACGTAGACGCACCCGTCGTTAGCCCTGGGGAGGGGAAACTGAGGCATCAGGGAGCGAGGCTGGAGATGGGGCAAGCTCTGAGGGGTACAGAGGGTGACCCCACCCCCCCGGTGGAGAGGTATGAGCCTGAGGGGTGCCTAGCTGGTCTAACCTGGCTCAGTGGGGCTCACTTTGCTATGCATTGTGAGTAAGAGCCACAGCGCATGGCTAGGTGGTCAACTGCTGTCCTAGAATCCTCTCCGCTCTCGCCCATGGGCCTTTTAGAAAGGAGTGGGAGGGACTCCCAGAAGTCCATTGTGTGCAGTGGCCATCCCACCATGCATTATGGGTAAGGGCTGTCCCAGAATCCTCTCTGCTCTCACCACATGACCAGATTGGAAATGCAGGAGCCCACCTGGGCTGCTCCTGGCTTTGGAGGTGCCCTTGTGACTTACCCGCCAAGCACCTCCCGCCCATCGGAGGAGACCGTGAGGGAGAAGACAGCGAACCGGCGCTCGTCCGGCCTGTGATGAGGAAAGAGACACTGAAATCCTGTGGCTGGGGGAGAAGGGGTGGTCCTCAAAGTCCATGAATCTATGGATCCCCCTGCTCTTCCCCTTCCTTCATGCCTCTGGGGAGAACGGGATGGGAATGCATTGCCCCTCCATGTGCTCATCTGAAGCTGATGCCCAGCCTCCACTCTCATGCTTCAGGGCTGCAAACTGCAGGGGTCAGGAAGCAATCGTGATGGATGTCTGGCCAGTTCCATTTTGGGTATTCCCTCCCCTCCATCTTCCCCTGAGGCACAAGGGATCAGCCACAGCAGGAGGTGGGACTCGAGAGAGTGGGCCAGGGACCTGAGGGGGCTCAGGGAATCTTTTCCCTCCATGCCTGGCTGGTGGCTCTTTCTCCCATGCTCTGGGTCTAACTGATCCTCCTATCTGGGGGTAAGGGAGTGGTCTCACCCCAGGGCAGATTGGCAGGGACCTAGGGTCGGGGAGGTGGAGGTGGGGAGAAGACTTTCTCCGTCTGCAAGGTGGGGCATACATGGCCGGGCAATCGCCTCCACCCAGACCACAATGACCAATAGTCCCTTTAATCCCCCCATATCATGATAGCTGACCTCTCCAGCTCCTCATATCATGGCACACCCACCCCCCCATTACCTCAGATCCAGTGCCGTGTGGACGTTTCCGTCGCCATAGATGTTACAGATGTGAACTGGGGGAGGGAGGGAGGGAGAAAGACACTGGTTAGTGCTTTCTGCCTGGGGACAAGGCTAAGGCAGACTTCGCCCCCAGTCCCTACTCACTGTAGTCGGACCAGCTGGAGTAGAGGAAGTGGCCTCCGTCGGGGGTGAAGGTAACGTCCAGGACGCTCCAGCCCACGTCCCGTGCCCGGACGCTCTTGAACTTCCGGAAGCCTCCGTAGCGGCAGTCGTACAGGCGGATCGTCTGGTCTGGGAGGGGGGCAGGGAGAGAAGGGAGGGTTTAGGAGGGAAGATGCTAGGCTGGCCTTACCTACAATGCAAAGCAGGGAGGGGGCAGTGCTGAGTGTCTACCACACATTGCAGGACAGAATGGTTTCTGGGAAGACTACTCACAATGCAAAGGGATAAGCACCCTCCCAGAATCCTCTCTGCCGCCCCCAGGGTGGCCGAGCCACTGTGCACTGTGGGAAATGCCCTCCCAGAATCCTCTCTGCTTGTCCAAGAGCTCCCTACACAGCTCAGCTGCTTTGCATTGTGGGTAACGGCCCTCCCAGATTGCTCTTCTGAAGGACCCTCAGATGGGACCAGAAAGGATTCTGGTAGAGTGATTACCCACAATGCACAAAGGCATGACCCTTACCCACAATGCCAAGTGGGTGGGTGGCACTGCAAGCCGGTACTACCCCCTTCCGAAAGGCAGAAAGAGAGAAAATTCTGGGATGTTGTTTACCCACAAGGCCAAGCCGACGGGCAGCAGTGGGAGTCCTGTGGCTAGAGCAGAGGGGATTGTGTGTAACCTGATAAACCACCCCAAATGCACCTCCCCCCCCATACCTTGACAGGCAGACATGAAGAGCTGGCCATCCCTGGAGTAGACGCCACAGAAGGCCTTCTGGGAGTAGGAGTCAGTGAACGCCAGCTGGTTGGGCAGAAAGCTGAGGGGGTGCAGAGAGCACCGGGTCAGTGGGGAGTCTCCTGCCAGTGCCCCCCCCCCGACCCCACTCCACCGATACTCACTGGGACATCACACGGGAGCGCTCGCCCGGGGAAAAGCTGCTGCCGTGGCACAAGCCCCACTCTCTCTGCAAAGGGAGCAGAGTGGGGGTGAGAACCCTGGAGTCTCAGCAGACCCCACCCCCCTCCAGCCCCAGGGCTCCCCTGCAGGAGGGGCCACGTACCTGGCGAAGGAGCTGGGGGATGCTGCGGTCAGCTCGCCTGCAGCCCAGCATCCCATTCGCCAGCTGGATCTGGGTTTTGATCTCGTTACTTTCCACGTCCCGTGTGTCAGGCGCAGAATCCACTGGGGGGGGGAGGGGCAGAGAGATGTACCAGGTATAAATAGCAGCAGAGAATAGAACCCAGGAGTCCTGGCTCCCAGACTCTCCCTCGCTCTAACCACTAGCCTGCATTCCCCATCCCAGAGCCAGGGATAGAACCCAGTCCCCCCGCTCTAGCCACTAGCTCCTGCTCCCCTCCCAGGGCTGAGGACAGAACCCAGAAGCCCTGGGTCCCAGCCCTCCCGCTCTGACCACTAGCTTCCAGTCCCCTCCCAGATCTGAGGGCAGAACCCCAGCGTCCTGGTCTGTACCTGGGGGGTTGTAACGGTCTCCCAGCCGCCCCTCCCAGGCACTGTCGTTGTCATCGTCCGAATCGGACAGCGTCTGGACCACCTGGACACTGGCTGCGCCTCCGCCCTGCACCAACCGAATCTGACCTCTGCGGGGTGCAGAAACCAAAGCTCATTCATCAGCTCAACCTTCCCTTCAGCCCCCTCCCCAAACCCTAGCCCAGGAGGTTCCTGGCATCACGGAGGGATAGAACCTAGGAGTCCGGGGTGCACCACCTAGAAACTTGCATCAGTGTCCTGGTGTGAAGCATTTGTTGATTCTTAGGCTAGAAGGGAGCCGTGTGATCATCTGGGTCAAATCCCCTCGGGTCCTGCATGATATTCTCCCAGCACCATAGCTTTAGGGGCACAGAGTCTCCCTGGGAGCTCGGGGTCACCTGATGAGTCACTATTTAATTCCAGTCCCGAAGAGGTTAGATCGGAGGTTTCCCCTTTTCCCGCCTGCCCCCCACGTGCTGATGGTTCCAACTGGATTTTCTGCTTGCGTCTCACAGGATCCCACAGGAACAAGGTCTGCCAGGGCCAGTCAGGAAGCGACTAAGATCGCTTTCTTCCACTGATCCGATCCGGCGGCAGAGTCGTCGTTGCATTTACACTGCACCCTGTCTTGTGATTCCACTTGGGAGGGGAAGGGAGACGCCCCATAGCCCACTCCCTCTGCCAGCTGAGGCCAGATCGGAGCCAGCACCATGCTGGGGCAGACGTAGGGTTGCCAGCCCTCCCAGATGGGCCGGGAGTCTCCTGGGATCAGCCTCGATCTCCCAGAGGCTACTGAACCCCATTCGGGAAATTTTAGGCCACTAAAAGTCGAGTGGCGCAGTGGGGCTAAGGCAGGTTCCCTGCCTGCCCTGGCTCTGTGTGGCTCCTGGAAGCAGGTGGCACCTCCAGCTCCTAGGTGCAGGGGAAGCCAGGAGTCTCTGCGCACTGCCTCCACCCTGAGTGCCGGCTCCACAGCTCCCATTGGCCAGGAACCGCAGCCAATGGGAGCTGCGGGAGCTGTGCCTGCAGGCAGAGGCAGCGCGCAGAGCTACCTGTCTGCCTCCGAGCCTGGGAGCTGGACAAGCCCACACTTCCAAGAGTCGCCCCCCCGAAGTAAGCGGTGCCCAGAGCCTGCACCCCAAGCCTCTTCCTGCACCCCAATTGCCTGCCCCAGCCCTGAGCCCCCCCTGCACCCAAACTCCCTCCCAGAGCCAGCTCCCTGCATCCCACCCTGCACCCCACACCTCTACCCTTCCCAGGCTGAACCTGGAGCCCACTCCCACACTCCGACCCCTCAGCCCCACTCCCCAGCCCACACTCAAGCCACTGCCCCAGCCCCGAGCCCCCCACACCCAAACTCCCTCCCAGAGCCTGCAACCCAAACCCTCTCCTGCACCCCAACCCACTGCCCCAGCCCTGAGCCCTCCCTGCACCCAAACCCCCTCCTGCACCCCAACCCACTGCCCCAGCCCGGTGACACTGAATGAGGGTGGGGGAGAGCGGAGGATGAAGTGAGCAGGAGGCGTGGCCTCAGGGAAGGGGCGGGGCAAGGAAGTTTTGCAGTTAGACAGTTGGCAACTCTAGGCAGACGGAAG
Source organism: Gopherus evgoodei (assembly GCF_007399415.2). Taxonomy (NCBI): domain Eukaryota; kingdom Metazoa; phylum Chordata; order Testudines; family Testudinidae; genus Gopherus; species Gopherus evgoodei. The sequence continues at coordinate 98,318 of NW_022059785.1, read as the reverse complement.
GACTCCCTGTGCAGCACACAGGGGAGTAGGCAGTAAAGTAAATTACCTGCGCAGCAGATATGCCAGCACCTGGGCCAGATCCACATCTTCGTCCTCTTCCTCCTCTTCCTCACTCCGAAGGAGCATGGAGCCCCTCTGGGGCCTGCTGTCCTGGGGGTCCCGGCCCCCAGAGCTGGCCCTGCTGCTGCTACGGGAACCCATATTTATGGCATTGTTTGGAACTAGGCTCAGGGTCGGCTGTGTTGGCTCCTCTCCCACTCCCCCCGCAGCCAATCAGGAACAAGAAGCTCCCTGAAAGGAAAACCTTTAGCCACTACTCAGAGGCCTTCAGACTTAGAAGACAGTACTGCCTCCACTCAATACACTTCAGCAACCTACCAATCACAGCCCTTTATTCTCAGGGGACAGTACTGTCCTCCTTAATATACCACAACCACTCACCAATCAGCGCCTTCATACTCAGGGGGCAGTACTGTCCTCCTCAATATACCACAGCCACTCACCAATCACAGCCCTTTATTCTCAGGGGACAGTACCGTCCTCCTTATACACAACCTTATATACCTTATATACACCTTATATACCACAACCACCCACCAATCAGCGCCTTTCATACTCAGGGGGCAGTATTGTCCTCCTCATATACCACAGCTACCAACCAATCACAGTCCTTCAGAGTCAGGGGGCCATTGTGCTACATACGGCAGCTGCCCACCAATCAGATCTGTACATTCTGACCCCCTCCCTTCCCCACCAATCAGAGGAGCCTGTACTCAGGGACACACTTGCTCCCCTCAATATAGCACAGGAACCCACCAATGACGTGTTAGCAGCCATCCACCAATCACAGAGCCTTATACTCAGGGGGCACTCTTGCTCCCCTCAGCGTGTCCCCCACCAATCACAGGGGCCTGCTGACTGCACAACCAACCACAGCCTCGATTCTTGCCCCCTCTCATATGCCAGCCTCTAATCCACTAATCAGCGCCTTCTACTCTCTGCACCAACCAGGGCGCCTCTTACTCAAGAGCGCCTCCCACCAATCAGAGCGCCCTATATTCCCCCAGGCCCACCAATCAGAACGTTCCATATTTAGGGGGACACTCTTGCTACCCCAGTCCACAGCCCAGCTCCCTTCCCCCCATCACCAATCAGAACCCACCTGACTCCCCCAACAGGCTCCTCCCCCTCCCCTGCGGGCCGGCCATGGCCAATCGGAAGCCACTCCAAACTCTTTCCCCCCGCCCGAACCGCGAGACCTTCCTCACCCTCCAGCGCTCGCGGCGCGAAGCCTTGTTTACATCTTCAGCGCTGTAGCCGCTTCTAACGGAGGACGAGAGGGGGAGGGGCAAGCGCGGCGCACTCTGATTGGCTCCTCCTCTCAACATCAGCTAGGTTAGAGGGCGTTGTAGAAAATTCGGACACGTTGATTGGCCCTCTACCTTCGCGACAGTTCGCTGATTGGGTTGAGGATGACAGCTTTGGAAGGCGGGGCTATGGTGAAGCCCGGCTCTCTGATTGGACAGTTACAATATGACTGGCACGCCAAACGGGGAGGCGGGACAATGGTTATTTGGTTAACATGGAGTGATTGGTAGCCTAAAAATAGCCCTCGCTCTCTGATTGGATAATAGTGACCGAAGGCCTAATAATTGCCCCTTTAAAGAAGGCGTGGACTCTCCTGATTGGACACTAAAAAAGATTGACAGGCTACGTGTAGACAGGCTCCCGAGGGTCACTGATCCTTTGATTTGATAAGGGCCTGGTCGAGACCACAGATTGGGAGGCGAGCAGTGAGCGCGAGCCAGCTCCCTGATTGGACAATGGGTCGGTGATTGACGGGACAGGAAGGCGGGCCTGAGAGGATCCTGGCTCCCCGCATAGACGGTGTTTTAGGATTTGACTGTCACCAGGGGGCTCCGCAGCTCCTGATTGGCTGGGGGAAGCTACTGTGGGGAGCCCCGCCCCGCCCTGGCTCGCGGCCAGGATTTATACCCGGCCCCTAGCGCGCCTGGCCCCGCCCCCTGTAGCGTCACTTGGTACCCGCCCCCTAACGCCCCCAGCCCCGCCCCCTCTCCGCGTCACTTGGTACCCGCCCCTAACGCCCCCGGCCCCGCCCCCTCCCCTTGTGACTTGTTACCCGCCCCCTAACGCCCCCGGCCCCGCCCCCTCCCCATGTGACTTGTTACTCGCCCCTTAGCGCCCTCGGCCCCGCCCCCCCCGAGCCCGGCCCCCCGAACCACGTGGAAGGTCATTACTGTGTCCTGTGAATACTGTGCGGGTGCCTCAGTTTCCCCTCTGCAGTTCATAAGTCTCTAGGTGGGGGGGCAGGGGGTGTGATTGGTGCAGAGCCCTAGGGGGCAGGTGTGATGGGGTCTGCCCAGAGAATGGCCGACGCCCGGTCTCCTGGGCCCCTCCCCGGCAAGGTGCCCAGTGACGGGGCTGGAGAACAAGGGGTCAGGTGGCTCCTGGCCCGGGAAAGGGGCAAAGGCAGACGGGGGGGCTGGAGAGTGTCTGTTTGGAGCTGGCTGGGGAAATGGG
>NW_022059785.1:0-95277 GCF_007399415.2 Gopherus evgoodei | reverse complement strand
CCAGTCCCTGCCCTGGGGCTGGGTCCGAGCCAGCGCCCCCTAGATGGGTCAGGCCCTGCGTCCCCTTCCCCACCCAGTAAATTACACATCAGTCCATAATACACATCAAATGTCCCGGGGGGATTCCCGAAGCCATGCACCCCTGTGATTGGGGGGGGAACACTTGATTTCCTCCCCTCACACTGCCCCTTGGGGTACTGAGCCAGAGAAAAGCCTCCCACCCCAAGGGCAGAGGATTTTTGGGGTGTCCATGACACAGCAGGGCCCAGAGCCCCCCCAAGTCCAAGCACTGAGAAACGGGGCACCCTGGTGGGGGGGGGCGCTACTGATCCGAGGAGCCAGGGGAGCTTGCGGGGGGCTCCCCAGCCGAAGGGAGGTTTGCGGGGTCCCTGAGATCGTCTTCATAGTATTCAGCCTGGCGGTATTCCCACAGGCGCAGACAGCCGTCCCACTGCCGGAGGGGGAGAGGGAGGGGTGAAAGCGCCCCCAGGAGCCTGTCGGGGTCCCCCCCGTTGGGCAAAGCACCCCCCCGCTAGGATCCCCCCCTCTACCCTGCCGGGGTCCCCCCCTCGGGCAGAGCATCTGCCACTGGGTTCCCCCCTCGGGCAGAGTGTCCCGTCCCCCCCCGCTGGCATCCCCTCCACCCTGCCAGGGTCCCCCTCTCGGGCAGAGCATCCGCCATTGGGTTCCCCCCTCCACCCTGCCGGGGTCCCCCCCTCAGGCAGAGCGTGCTACAATCCCATTTCCTCCCTGCCGGGGTCCCCCTCTCAGGCAGAGTGCCCCCCCCACTGGGATCCCCCTTCCTCCCTGCCGGGGTCCCCCTCTCAGGCAGAGTGCCCCCCCCGCTTGGATCCCCCCTCCTCCCTGCCAGGGTCCCCCCTTGGGCAGTGCCCCCCCGCTTGGATCCCCCCTCCTCCCTGCCAGGGTCCCCCCTTGGGCAGAGCGTTCCCCCCCGCACCGTGTCAGCACCCCAGGCAGAACGGCCCCTGTCCCCCCCCCCCACTCACCGAACTGCTGACGATCTTCTCCTCGTAGGGGTGCCAGCTGACATCACGCACACAGGCCTTGTGATTGGTCAGTTTCTTGATGATCTGCCCACTCAGGAGGTCGTACACTGGGGGCAGAGCAGCACAAATGAGATTCCCCTCTCCCCAGCCCACTACAGTGGTACATGCCATTTGTCCCCCCCACCGCAACATATACAATGAGCCCTCCTGACCTTGCCCTGGTTGGCTGCCCCCACTCCCCATTTCGCATAGAATGGTACAGTATCGTCCACTGGATCCCTTCCCCCTACAGCATAGAGTGGTACTGCCCACGTCGCCCCTGCCATGAATGTAATAGTACTGCCCAACTCTCAAACATGGAAGGAATGGTCCTTCCCAGTCATCCTCCTCCACTTTGAACTCAGTGGTACAGTCCAAAGCCTGGGCACCTCCCCCCCATGGCACCTCCTCCCCTGCTTTGCCCCACTCCCCCCCACCAGTGGCTCCACCATGTGTATGTACACTGGTGGCCCTGGCCCATGTCACAGCCCCATCCCCACCCTCCTACAGGCAGGACTTCCTGTTTGGCCCTTGGCTGGTGGGTGGGACTTCCTGTTTCGCTTCCGCTCTCTTTGCCTTTGCCCAGGGGGTAGGCGCTGCCCCTGCCTCACTCACCCACCACCTTGCCGGTGGAGCAGCCGCTGTAGATGTACTGCTGGCCGGTGCTGTGCGGGGGCGAGAAGCGGCAGCGGATCAGCGTGTGCAGCACACCATGGCCCCGATAGGTCATCAGGGAGCTGTCGCCCGGCAGCTTGGTCTTGCGCCAGGCTGGAGATTGACAGGGTTAGAGCCAGCCCACATTCACACCAGATCTGTCCCCAGGGCGGGACTTCCTGCTTCGCTCCCCCTCCCCAAGGGGCAGGCTCAAGGCCACCATGCCACTCTTTATGCCACTTCCTGCATCCTCCTTGACCTCTGCTCTCTGCCTCCCCTTCCCTACCATTGCACTCCACTTCCTCCTTCTTACCACCCACTTCCTGCCCCACTCCACGGTAGCTGAACAGTGCCTTTCCCATGCCTTTCCTGTCCCCCCTTTCCCCAGAACACCACCTGGTGCCCCCACTTCCTGTCCCCGTCCCCTCCTTTGTTCCTCCCCCACCTAATTCCACTTCCCCTCCCTGCCCCCTGCCCTGCTTCCCATTCCACGGCCCCTGCCCCCTTCCTGCCCACCCCACTTCTCACTCCTACATGTCCTCGTGCTGACCTTTCTTGGGCACCTGCTGCCAGCGGTAGTCCCAGTTCTGCTGGGTGACGGCCTGGCGCGACGCCTCCAGCCCCTCGCGCCCTGAGAGCCGCCGGATGTCCCACAGCTTGATGGTCTGGTCCTTCGAGTTGGAAATCAAGTAGCGGGCGTCTCCCTGGGGCAGAGGGAGGCAGAGATGTGTCAGCACCCTGCACCCAGCCCTCTCTACCACAGGGTGGGATTCAGCCTCCACGGGGCGCTCACCTTGCTGTCGATGAAGGTGATGCCGTCCTGGTGGCCGGCCAGCACGCCCACTGGCTTGGGGTCGTCCTCCCGCATGGTGCGCCGGTCCCACACCTTGCAGATGGCGTCGTCGCCCCCAGAGAAGAGGATGTGGGAGCTGCCGTCGGCAAAAGCTACGGCGTTCACGTCGTCCTCATGGGACTCAATCTGGGGCGGGGGTGAGGGGTTACACAGCATTGTGGGTAAGCGCCCTCCATGAATATTCCCTGCTCTCTTTGCATTGTGGGTAGGTGTGCTCCCATAATCCTCTCTATCCTATCCAGGGCAGTCCAGCTGCTTTGCATTGTGGGTAAGCCACCTCCCTCTCTCTGCTCTCACACCAGGGACCGAGTGGGGCCCAGCCGCTTTGCATAAACAAACTAGGGAAATACATCCTAGATGGAGCTACTAGAAGGTGGGTGCAGAACTGGTTGGAAGATCGTTCCCCGAGAGCAGTGATCAGTGTTTCACAGTCATGCTAGAAGGGCCTAACGAGTGGGGCCCTGCAAGGATCGGTTCTGGGTTTGGTTGTGTTCAATATCTTCATCAAGGATTTAGATAATGGCATAGCAAGTACACTTATAAAGTCTGTGGATGATACCAAGCCAGGAGGGGGTGCAAGTGCTCTGGAGGATAGCATTAAAATTCAAAATGATCTGGGCAAACTGGAGAAATGGTCTGAAGTAAATAGGATGAAATTCAATAAGGACGAATGCAAAGTGCTCCACTTAGGAAGGAACGATCAGTTGCACACATACAAAATGGGAAATGACCGTCTAGGAAGGCGCACTGCGGAAAGGGGTCTGGGGGTCCTAGGGGATCAAAAGCTAAACAGGAGTCAACAGTGTGACGCTGTTGCAAAAAAAGCAAACATGATTCTGGGCTGTATTAGCAGGAGTATTGCGAGCAAGACACGAGAAGTGATTCCTCTGCTCTACTCCGCACTGATTAGGCCTCATTGTGTTCAGTTCTGGGAGCCACATTTCAGGAAAGATGTGGACAAATTGGAGGAAGTCCAGAGAAGAACAACAAAAATGATTCAAGGGCTAGAAGACTTGAACTATGGGGGAAGACTGAAAAATTGGGTTTGTTCAGTCTGGAGAAGAGGAGACAGAGAGGGGACATGATAACGGTTTTCAAGTACATAAAAGGTTATTACAAAGAGGAGGGAGAAAGATTGTTCCAAACCTCTAAGGCTAGGACAAGAAGCAATGGGCCTCAATTGCAGCAAAAGAGGTTTAGGTTGGACATTAGGACAAACTTCCTGTCAGGGTGGTTAAGCACTGGAGTAAATTGCCCAGGGAGGTTGTGGAATCTCCATCATTGAGGATTTTTTTTAGAGCAGGCTGGACAAACACCGGTCAGGGATGGTCTAGATAATCTTTAGTCCTGCCATGAGTGCAGGGGACTGGACTAGATGACCTCTCGAGGTCCCTTCCAGTTCGATGATTCTAGGATTCTGGGTAAGTGCACTCCCGTAATCCTCTCTCTCCTCCCAAAGGCTCCCAGGACAGCCCAGCACATTTGCAGAGAGGATTCTGGGAGGGGGCTTACCTGTGGGTCCTCTCAAGGGCAGTCCAGCAGCTTTGCATTGTGGGTAAGTCCCCTCCCAGAATCCTCTCTGCTCTTGCTCAAAAGGGCCTAGCTGCTTGGCCCTGTGGCATTAGCTCTTTGAAGATCATTTCCCTGCTCTGCTTCCCTCCTAAGGGCTGGCGCTCAGCTAAAGAGGCGAAAGGGGACAGGTCGGCAGGGCTGGGGATGCTGCTCCCGGTCTGGGGGTGAGCACTTCTGCGGTCACTCCGCAGTGTGGAAACAGGGAAGAGATGGGAGCTCAGGGATGCCTCTGTTGCTGGAGTTAACGTTGGAAGATCAAGCTGAAAGGGCTGCGGGCTGAAAGATTTCACAGCCGCTCAGGGGAGAGCAAAGGGAAGGAAGAGCCGAACACCTGTGGGAGCTGCATCACACCCGCCCTCGATGGTGCTTTTTAGTCAAACAGCACAACCAGCCACTCCTGAAGAAAGGGCAGCTGGGCTGGGGCCACTTGGCTTGAAACTCGGATTTCTGGCGAGCCCAAAATCCCGGAAGCTGGGACCCAGCCGGTTTACTGCGGCCTCGGCCTCCAACGGGAGGCATAGCTTAGCAGGAAACAAAAAGATGCAGCTGAACTTTAGCCGGAATTATGGAGAGCAGATTCCTGACTCTGAGGTGAAACTCACAAGCCTGGTTTGCCTACCATGGCGTGGCGATCCGACGCCATGGGACTCCCTCTCTTCTGTATCTCAGCTGGGGTTGGGTTTCCTGGGGAACTCCAAAGCAGCACCCAGGGGCCATAACGAGGCGGAACAAATTGCTAGGATCAGCCAGCGCCTGGCACGGCCTCTGAATAGGGGACAGAGCATTTGGCAGGAATCTTACAGGGGGGCCAGGCTTTCAAGCTAAATGTGCTGCTCTTGAAAGGATTGTCCAGTCAACAGAGTGAAAGGGGGAGACAAAGTTTTTACTGCTTTGTAACTTCAGCGCCACCGTAGAAGGTGCTGGGAACAAAGCAAACGAGCCCAATCTGAGCTTGGATCAAGGAGAGGAATTCAGACTCCAGTCATATGCAGGTCGAAGATCAACTGCATTACGTGAAGGCAGCAGCCACTGAACTCTGAACCCTTCCAGCCAAGGCTGGGGAAGGAGCAGGATGGTTTGGGAGGTGCCGATTCGAACGCTGTGACCTTCGCACCAGCCGCTGGAAGGCATCAGTGCCAAAACGAGAACATGGGGTCTGAAAGCTGTAGTGGACAAGAGGTGAAGTCTCCAGAAAGAGCCGCTGACACTCGCAGCTGGAGAGAAAAGATGTCCAGTGGTGACGACATCTGAGCACCTACTTAGTGACTAAACCAACTACCGGACCAGTGAACGCGTCCCCGGGATGTCCTTCTTATGTCTGTCACACGCCACAGACTTTTTCCTGTGCTTTCTCTGAAGCTAAAAAAATGCAGAATCTGTGATGCCAAAACTTTTTGCTAATTTGAGCAGGTTTCACCAGATTGTTTGGGTTGGGAGGGAAAAGGAAAAAAAAAAAAAAGTGCGAGAACCTCTCCCCCAAATCGAAATGTTGTGTGTCTCCATTTTCCAACTTTCTGCTCAGTCTCCTTTCATTTGATTAAAACCAAATGTTTTTGAACGGTGAGCAGTAAAACAACTCCTCTTGATTGTGTCAAAATGTTTCACTCCACCCAGAACTAATTCTTTTCCGAGCTGATCCATCAAAAGGTTTGGATTTTAGGCCAATCCGAAGCAAAAAATGCATTTTGGAATCGCCAGGGAAGCACAGAAATCCATTATTTGCACTGCTCCACCCTCTCCATCCAGGGGTTATTTCACCTCTGAATTTGCACTGGTGCGACCGTGGCTGGAATGCCATGCCCAGGGTTCAGGGAAGAGCTACGAGAACGATTCAAGGTTTGGGAAACCTGCCTTCGAGGGATAAGCCAAACCAGTTAAGCTCCTGGAGTCTGACAGAGAAGGCTACGGGCTGACTCAATCACAGTCTATACAGGTTCCTACGTGGGGAACAAATATTTGCTAAGAGGCGCTGCACTCTAGCAGGCAAAGCTGTGACAAGACCCAGGGGCTGGATGCTGAAGCTAGACAAGTTCAGACCAGAAATAAGGTGTAAATGTTTAACCATGAGAGTAACTAACCATTGGAACCACTTATCAAGGGGCATGGTGGACTCTCCGTCACCGGGGATTTTAAAATCAAGAGCGCTGCTCTGGGAATCACTGGGGATAGGGTGATCTATGAGCCGCAGTATCTAGGGCAGATGAGATGAGCACGCCAGTCCCTTCTGCCCGTGGGATCCAGGGTTTTTTAGTTTCACACAAAGCCCCGGCACAGCTGAGACGGCGCTTACGAGCCAGCGGGACTCCTGGGCGCGTGGCAGGAAGCGACGGACCATTGTACCACGTCAGTCCCGGTTCCAAGGGGAGAACGCAGCACTTGCAAAGGCTTGGAAATCGACCGAAGAGGTCAAAGGGGACAGGTCTGGGGCGCCGAGGTAGGAGCAGAATTCGGGGGGCTCGGCAGCAGGTGCGTGGCAAGCTGCGGCTGCTCAGTGTGGGATACACAGTTTAATAAAACTCCAGTTTTTAGACGTGTTCTGGGGCTGGAAGCGTCTGTGCAAAGAATCCGCTCTGCTGTCACCAAGGGGCTCCCAGCGCACCAACCCGCACAGCGTTGGGATAAGCACCCTCCCAGAACCCTCCCTGTCCCCAGTGTGTCCGCCTGCCCCCCAGCAGGGGAGGTACCTTGAGGGTCCGTTTATTCTGCTCCCGATCGAATACGTAGACGCACCCGTCGTTAGCCCTGGGGAGGGGAAACTGAGGCATCAGGGAGCGAGGCTGGAGGTGGGGCAAGCTCTGAGGGGTACAGAGGGTGACCCCGCCCCCCCGGTGGAGAGGTATGAGCCTGAGGGGTGCCTAGCTGGTCTAACCTGGCTCAGTGGGGCTCACTTTGCTATGCATTGTGAGTAAGAGCCACAGCGCATGGCTAGGTGGTCAACTGCTGTCCCAGAATCCTCTCCGCTCTCGCCCATGGGCCTTTTAGAAAGGAGTGGGAGGGACTCCCAGAAGTCCATTGTGTGCAGTGGCCATCCCACCATGCATTATGGGTAAGGGCTGTCCCAGAATCCTCTCTGCTCTCACCACATGACCAGATTGGAAATGCAGGAGCCCACCTGGGCTGCTCCTGGCTTTGGAGGTGCCCTTGTGACTTACCCGCCAAGCACCTCCCGCCCATCGGAGGAGACCGTGAGGGAGAAGACAGCGAACCGGCGCTCGTCCGGCCTGTGATGAGGAAAGAGACACTGAAATCCTGTGGCTGGGGGAGAAGGGGTGGTCCTCAAAGTCCATGAATCTATGGATCCCCCTGCTCTTCCCCTTCCTTCATGCCTCTGGGGAGAACGGGATGGGAATGCATTGCCCCCCCCATGTGCTCATTTGAAGCTGATGCCCAGCCTCCACTCATGCTTCAGGGCTGCAGCCTGCAGGGGTCAGGAAGCAATCGTGATGGATGTCTGGCCAGTTCCATTTTGGGTATTCCCTCCCCTCCATCTTCCCCTGAGGCACAAGGGATCAGCCACAGCAGGAGGTGGGACTCGAGGGAGTGGGCCAGGGACCTGAGGGGGCTCAGGGAATCTTTTCCCTCCATGCCTGGCTGGTGGCTCTTTCTCCCATGCTCTGGGTCTAACTGATCCTCCTATCTGGGGGTAAGGGAGTGGTCTCATCCCAGGGCAGATTGTCAGGGACCTAGGGTCGGGGAGGTGGAGGTGGGGAGAAGACTTTCTCCGTCTGCAAGGTGGGGCATACATGGCCGGGCAATCGCCTCCACCCAGACCACAATGACCAATAGCCCCTTTAATCCCCCCATATCATGATAGCTGACCTCTCCAGCTCCTCATATCATGGCACACCCACCCCCCCATTACCTCAGATCCAGTGCCGTGTGGACGTTTCCATCACCATAGATGTTACAGATGTGAACTGGGGGAGGGAGGGAGGGAGAAAGACACTGGTTAGTGCTTTCTGCCTGGGGACAAGGCTAAGGGAGACTTCGCCCCCAGTCCCTACTCACTGTAGTCGGACCAGCTGGAGTAGAGGAAGTGGCCTCCGTCAGGGGTGAAGGTAACATCCAGGACGCTCCAGCCCACGTCCCGTGCCCGGACGCTCTTGAACTTCCGGAAGCCTCCGTAGCGGCAGTCGTACAGGCGGATCGTCTGGTCTGGGAGGGGGGCAGGGAGAGAAGGGAGGGTTTAGGAGGGAAGATGCTAGGATGGCCTTACCCACAATGCAAAGCAGGGAGGGGGCAGTGCTGAGTGTCTACCACACATTGCAGGACAGAATGGTTTCTGGGAAGACTACTCACAATGCAAAGGGATAAGCACCCTCCCAGAATCCTCTCTGCCGCCCCCAAGGTGGCCCAGCCACTGTGCACTGTGGGAAATGCCCTCCTAGAATCCTCTCTGCTTGTCCAAGAGCTCCCTACACAGCTCAGCTGCTTTGCATTGTGGGTAACAGCCCTCCCAGATTGCTCTTCTGAAGGACCCTCAGATGGGACCAGAAAGGATTCTGGTAGAGTGATTACCCACAATGCACAAAGGCATGACCCTTACCCACAATGCCAAGTGGGTGGGTGGCACTGCAAGCCGGTACTACCCCCTTCCGAAAGGCAGAAAGAGAGAAAATTCTGGGATGTTGTTTACCCACAAGGCCAAGCCGACGGGCAGCAGTGGGAGTCCTGTGGCTAGAGCAGAGGGGATTGTGGGTAACCTGATAAACCACCCCAAATGCACCTACCCCCCCATACCTTGACAGGCAGACATGAAGAGCTGGCCATCCCTGGAGTAGACGCCACAGAAGGCCTTCTGGGAGTAGGAGTCAGTGAACGCCAGCTGGTTGGGCAGAAAGCTGAGGGGGTGCAGAGAGCACCGGGTCAATGGGGAGTCTCCTGCCAGTGCCCCCCCCCCGACCCCACTCCACCGATACTCACTGGGACATCACACGGGAGCGCTCGCCCGGGGAAAAGCTGCTGCCGTGGCACAAGCCCCACTCTCTCTGCAAAGGGAGCAGAGTGGGGGTGAGAACCCCGGAGTCTCAGCAGACCCCACCCCCCTCCAGCCCCAGGGCTCCCCTGCAGGAGGAGCCACGTACCTGGCGAAGGAGCTGGGGGATGCTGCGGTCAGCTCGCCTGCAGCCCAGCATCCCATTCGCCAGCTGGATCTGGGTTTTGATCTCGTTACTTTCCACATCCCGTGTGTCAGGCGCAGAATCCACTGGGGGGGGGGGGGCCAGAGAGATGTACCAGGCATAAATAGCAGCAGAGAATAGAACCCAGGAGTCCTGGCTCCCAGACTCTCCCTCGCTCTAACCACTAGCCTGCATTCCCCATCCCAGAGCCAGGGATAGAACCCAGTCCCCCCGCTCTAGCCACTAGCTCCTGCTCCCCTCCCAGGGCTGAGGACAGAACCCAGAAGCCCTGGGTCCCAGCCCTCCCGCTCTGACCACTAGCTTCCAGTCCCCTCCCAGATCTGAGGGCAGAACCCCAGCGTCCTGGTCTGTACCTGGGGGGTTGTAACGGTCTCCCAGCCGCCCCTCCCAGGCACTGTCGTTGTCATCGTCCGAATCGGACAGCGTCTGGACCACCTGGACACTGGCTGCGCCTCCGCCCTGCACCAACCGAATCTGACCTCTGCGGGGTGCAGAAACCAAAGCTCATTCATCAGCTCAACCTTCCCTTCAGCCCCCTCCCCAAACCCTAGCCCAGGAGGTTTCTGGCATCACGGAGGGATAGAACCTAGGAGTCCGGGGTGCACCACCTAGAAACTTGCCTAAGTGTCCTGGTGTGAAGCATTTGTTGATTCTTAGGCTAGAAGGGAGCCGTGTGATCATCTGGGTCAAATCCCCTCGGGTCCTGCATGATATTCTCCCAGCACCATAGCTTTAGGGGCACAGAGACTCCCTGGGAGCTCGGGGTCACCTGATGAGTCACTATTTAATTCCAGTCCCGAAGAGGTTAGATCGGAGGTTTCCCCTTTTCCCGCCTGCCCCCCACGTGCTGATGGTTCCAACTGGATTTTCTGCTTGCGTCTCACAGGATCCCGCAGGAACAAGGTCTGCCAGGGCCAGTCAGGAAGCGACTAAGGTCGCTTTCTTCCACTGATCCGATCCGGCAGCAGAGTCATCGTTGCATTTACACTGCACCCTGTCTTGTGATTCCACTTGGGAGGGGAAGGGAGACGCCCCATAGCCCACTCCCTCTGCCAGCTGAGGCCAGATCGGAGCCAGCACCATGCTGGGGCAGACGTAGGGTTGCCAGCCCTCCCAGATGGGCCGGGAGTCTCCCGGGATCAGCCTCGATCTCCCAGAGGCTACTGAACCCCATTCGGGAAATTTTAGGCCACTAAAAGTCGAGTGGCGCAGTGGGGCTAAGGCAGGTTCCCTGCCTGCCCTGGCTCTGTGTGGCTCCTGGAAGCAGGTGGCACCTCCAGCTCCTAGGTGCAGGGGAAGCCAGGAGTCTCTGCGCACTGCCTCCACCCTGAGTGCCGGCTCCACAGCTCCCATTGGCCGGGAACCGCAGCCAATGGGAGCTGCGGGAGCTGTGCCTGCAGGCAGAGGCAGCACGCAGAGCTACCTGTCTGCCTCCGAGCCTGGGAGCTGGACAAGCCCACACTTCCAAGAGTCGCCCCCCCGAAGTAAGCGCTGCCCAGAGCCTGCACCCCAAGCCTCTTCCTGCACCCCAATTGCCTGCCCCAGCCCTGAGCCCCCCCCTGCACCCAAACTCCCTCCCAGAGCCAGCTCCCTGCATCCCACCCTGCACCCCACACCTCTACCCTTCCCAGGCTGAACCTGGAGCCCACTCCCACACTCCGACCCCTCAGCCCCACTCCCCAGCCCACACTCAAGCCACTGCCCCAGCCCCGAGCCCCCCACACCCAAACTCCCTCCCAGAGCCTGCAACCCAAACCCTCTCCTGCACCCCAACCCACTGCCCCAGCCCTGAGCCCTCCCTGCACCCAAACCCCCTCCTGCACCCCAACCCACTGCCCCAGCCCGGTGACACTGAATGAGGGTGGGGGAGAGCGGAGGATGAAGTGAGCAGGAGGCGTGGCCTCAGGGAAGGGGCGGGGCAAGGAAGTTTTGCAGTTAGACAGTTGGCAACTCTAGGCAGACGGAAGGACTCCCTGTGCAGCACACAGGGGAGTAGGCAGTAAAGTAAATTACCTGCGCAGCAGATATGCCAGCACCTGGGCCAGATCCACATCTTCGTCCTCTTCCTCCTCTTCCTCACTCCGAAGGAGCCTGGAGCCCCTCTGGGGCCTGCTGTCCTGGGGGTCCCGGCCCCCAGAGCTGGCCCTGCTGCTGCTACGGGAACCCATATTTATGGCATTGTTTGGAACTAGGCTCAGGGTCGGCTGTGTTGGCTCCTCTCCCACTCCCCCCGCAGCCAATCAGGAACAAGAAGCTCCCTGAAAGGAAAACCTTTAGCCACTACTCAGAGGCCTTCAGACTTAGAAGACAGTACTGCCTCCACTCAATACACTTCAGCAACCTACCAATCACAGCCCTTTATTCTCAGGGGACAGTACTGTCCTCCTTAATATACCACAACCACTCACCAATCACAGCCCTTTATTCTCAGGGGACAGTACCATCCTCCTTAATATACCACAACCACCCACCAATCAGCGCCTTCATACTCAGGGGGCAGTACTGTCCTCCTCAATATACCACAGCCACCCACCAATCACAGCCCTTTATTCTCAGGGGACAGTACCGTCCTCCTTAATATACCACAACCACTCACCAATCACAGCCCTTTATTCCCAGGGGACAGTACCGTCCTCCTCAATATACCACAACCACCCACCAATCAGTGCCTTCATACTCAGGGGACAGTACCGTCCTCCTTAATATACCACAACCACTCACCAATCACAGCCCTTTATTCTCAGGGGACAGTACCGTCCTCCTTAATATACCACAACCACTCACCAATCACAGCCCTTTATTCTCAGGGGACAGTACCATCCTCCTTAATATACCACAACCACCCACCAATCAGCGCCTTCATACTCAGGGGACAGTACCGTCCTCCTTAATATACCACAACCACTCACCAATCACAGCCCTTTATTCCCAGGGGACAGTACCGTCCTCCTCAATATACCACAACCACCCACCAATCAGCGCCTTCATACTCAGGGGACAGTACCGTCCTCCTTAATATACCACAACCACTCACCAATCACAGCCCTTTATTCTCAGGGGACAGTACCGTCCTCCTTATACACAACCTTATATACCTTATATACACCTTATATACCACAACCACCCACCAATCAGCGCCTTTCATACTCAGGGGGCAGTATTGTCCTCCTCATATACCACAGCTACCAACCAATCACAGCCCTTCAGAGTCAGGGGGCCATTGTGCTACATACGGCAGCTGCCCACCAATCAGATCTGTACATTCTGACCCCCTCCCTTCCCCACCAATCAGAGGAGCCTGTACTCAGGGGACACACTTGCTCCCCTCAATATAGCACAGGAACCCACCAATGACGTGTTAGCAGCCATCCACCAATCACAGAGCCTTATACTCAGGGGGCACTCTTGCTCCCCTCAGCGTGTCCCCCACCAATCACAGGGGCATGCTGACTGCACAACCAACCACAGCCTCGATTCTTGCCCCCTCTCATATGCCAGCCTCTAATCCACTAATCAGCGCCTTCTACTCTCTGCACCAACCAGGGCGCCTCTTACTCAGGAGCGCCTCCCACCAATCAGAGCGCCCTATATTCCCCCAGGCCCACCAATCAGAACGTTCCATATTTAGGGGGACACTCTTGCTACCCCAGTCCACAGCCCAGCTCCCTTCCCCCCATCACCAATCAGAACCCACCTGACTCCCCCAACAGGCTCCTCCCCCTCCCCTGCGGGCCGGCCATGGCCAATCGGAAGCCACTCCAAACTCTTTCCCCCCGCCCGAACCGCGAGACCTTCCTCACCCTCCAGCGCTCGCGGCGCGAAGCCTTGTTTACATCTTCAGCGCTGTAGCCGCTTCTAACGGAGGACGAGAGGGGGAGGGGCAAGCGCGGCGCACTCTGATTGGCTCCTCCTCTCAACATCAGCTAGGTTAGAGGGCGTTGTAGAAAATTCGGACACGTTGATTGGCCCTCTACCTTCGCGACAGTTCGCTGATTGGGTTGAGGATGACAGCTTTGGAAAGGCGGGGCTATGGTGAAGCCCGGCTCTCTGATTGGACAGTTACAATATGACTGGCACTCCAAACGGGGAGGCGGGACAATGGTTATTTGGTTAACATGGAGTGATTGGTAGCCTAAAAATAGCCCTCGCTCTCTGATTGGATAATAGTGACCGAAGGCCTAATAATTGCCCCTTTAAAGAAGGCGTGGACTCTCCTGATTGGACACTAAAAAAGATTGACAGGCTACGTGTAGACAGGCTCCCGAGGGTCACTGATCCTTTGATTTGATAAGGGCCTGGTCGAGACCACAGACTGGGAGGCGAGCAGTGAGCGCGAGCCAGCTCCCTGATTGGACAATGGGTCGGTGATTGACGGGACAGGAAGGCGGGCCTGAGAGGATCCTGGCTCCCCGCATAGACGGTGTTTTAGGATTGACGGTCACCAGGGGGCTCCGCAGCTCCTGATTGGCTGGGGGAAGCTACTGTGGGGAGCCCCGCCCCGCCTCGCGGCCAGGATTTATACCCGGCCCCTAGCGCGCCTGGCCCCGCCCCCTCTAGCGTCACTTGTTACCCGCCCCTAACGCCCCCGGCCCCGCCCCCTCCCCTTGTGACTTGTTACTCGCCCCTTAGCGCCCTCGGCCCCGCCCCACCCGAGCCCCGCCCCCCGAACCACGTGGGAAGGTCATTACTGTGTCCTGTGAATACTGTGCGGGTGCCTCAGTTTCCCCTCTGCAGTTCATAAGTCTCTAGGTGGGGGGGCAGGGGGTGTGATTGGTGCAGAGCCCTAGGGGGCAGGTGTGATGGGGTCTGCCCAGAGAATGGCCGACGCCCGGTCTCCTGGGCCCCTCCCCGGCAAGGTGCCCAGTGACGGGGCTGGAGAACAAGGGGTCAGGTGGCTCCTGGCCCGGGAAAGGGGCAAAGGCAGAGGGGGGGCTGGAGAGTGTCTGTTTGGAGCTGGCTGGGGAAATGGGGGGAGTCCAGAACCGGGGTCCAGCCTCCCCTCCCCAAGATGGACCTGACTTAGGGGTCCGGAGTCGGTACCTACAAGCTCTGTCCTACGCCGGGTTCCTGCCGCTGGCTGCGGCGTCAGGGGGCAGGACCCTCAGGCTCCCCAGGACCCCCCGGGGGGACTCGCTGCAGGATGCGCCCAGGGGGACGGGGACGCTGGATGGTCTGGGGTCAGGCCCAGGAAGGGGGAAGCCTGGGAGCCAGGCTGTTCCCAGAGGAGAATCCCCCGAGTCCCGGCTGGCTGCGTGGGGAGCAGCTCCCGAGCATCCCCCCGGACCCTTGGAAACTCCCTCACCCCAACCCTCTGCCCTAGCCCTGAGCCCCCTCCTACACCCTTCATCCCCAGCCAGAGCACTCACCCCCCCGCATGCCAGCCCTGAGCCCCCTCCTGCACCCTAAACCCCTCATCCCCAGCCCCACCATGCAGCCCTCACCCCCACACTCCACCCCTCTGCCCTGGCCCTGAGCCCTTCCCACACCCCACAGCCCCAGCCAGAGCCCTCACACTTTTACATCATTTAAAAATATATATACTGGCTTACAAGACAGGAGTCTGGGGGCAGGATTTGGATCCATTCTGGGCACCACCAAAAATTATGCAGACCTATCCCCCCCATACCCAGCCCCTAATGCCCTCCTCCTTGGCCCCATCCCGTGACCTTTTATACCTGGCCCCTAAGACCCCTCACCCCACCCCATCCAGTGACACTTTATACCGTACCCCCATCCCCCCACCCCTCACTAACTTCAGCCTTTGCTCCCCCGCATTGCCCCCTCCCAGTCTCTGCATTTATCCTGGCCCCAGGTCAGGCTGAGCAAAAAGAGGCCAAAGTCCCCATGTGGCCCCCGCCTGCCCATCCCTCTCTGCCCCGCTCCCCACTCCACTAACCAGCCGTCGGCCTCCAACTCCTTTTATTGGTTGACACTCGTGTCTCGTTAACAGTGATTAGTAACCAAACCTCACTGTGCAGTACCCAGAGCCCCAGCACTGAACCCTATGTCGCTTCCGCTCCTGCCTCCACTTCAGCCCTGCCTGTGCCCAGGAAATAGCAGCTGTCACTGGTGCCCCTCAGGGGCCCTTCCGCAGCTTGTCTGCCCCGGCTCACCCCCCCTTCGCCCAGCTGGGCCAGGGTTGGGGGTGCCACCAGGAGCCGTCACACCCCGCAATTAAGGCAAAATCTACCTCAGTGTCCCTTAGAGGGGCAGGTCTGGGGCCAAATGCTGGAAAGGAAGGGGGGGGCGTTGCTGAGCTCACCTCAGCTTGATGGCGAGAGCCCCCCAAGAGGGCTGGTGCGGCTGGAAGAACCGACCAAGGACTCGGAGAAGACAGGGGCTTGGGAGGTTCCAGTTTAAGGTGGGACTCAGGGCTTAAAGAGAAATGGACAGGGTGTCCTGGTGCAGTTAGATGAGGGATCGCAGGAGAGGACTGGTGGCAAGAGTTGAGAATTTGGCCGGTGCCCCAGCTGGGGAGGGGCGTTGAGCACTGGGGTGGTGATGGAGAGGTCTGGCATATCCTGAGTTGATTTGGGGTTAATACTGCTTAGGAACTGGGCTTGGGCTGAGTCACGGGTGGCCAAGGGCCTGTGCGATTGAGAGATCCAGCCATGGACGGTGGTTCCTTTTTAGTGTTGCAACAGGGGCACACATCATGGTTCAAATCAGCCTTACCATCAGAGCTAAGCCTGGAGGACGCTAGGTTTGCGTTCGTGTGCTGATGTAGGGTTTGGTGAGGAGAGGCTTGGCCCCGGTTTGTGTGAAGAGCTGGACCCAATGGTCACATCCAGCTTGGACGGTCCAACCTCAGAAGTGATTATATGAAAATGTGGCTGGAAGGAAGGTCAGCCTTTCAAGGGGACAAGATGGCTGACTCATGAGCACGGAAACAAGATGGCAGAACCATGGTCAAGAGGAGAAATATGGGCAGCCCACATCCAGGAACCAAGATGGTGGACATAGTCAAGGAAACAAGAACAGCCAATCCGTGTCAAGGAAAGAAGAAGGCCGTCCCATGTCAGTTGACGATGATGGCAGAACCACAGTCAAGGAAAGATAATGGCCAGCCTATGCTAATTGAAGATGGCCCACATTGAGGGAAGAAAATGGTGGAACCATGATTAAGGGAACAAAATGGCTGACTCCTCAAGCAAACAAGATGGCAGAACCACGGTCAAGCATAGAAGATGGCCAAAACCCATCAAGGGAAGATGACAGCTGACTCGCAGCAAGGCACTGAGATGGCAGCGGCGCTGGGCAAGGTGGGGGAATGCTATGTAAACAAACTCCATGAGGGCTGTGTCTTTGGCGGGCCACCTCCCTGCCCCCCCTCACATCTTCTTCACCCGGCTCTCCAGCCCCTCGAGTTCCCCCATCACCTCTCGGGGCAGGTCGTCATTGACCTGCTCGGTCAGGTACTTGCGCACCTCCCGCACCTCCTGCTCCCAGAAGGCCTTGGGCAGGGAGAAGAGCTCTTGGAAGTCCACCTTGGCCAAACCCTGGAGGTTAAGGGCCCCTTCCTGAGGCACATAGCCGATGGGCGTCTCCCGCGCACTTTCCTCCCCTTCCACCCGCCGGAAGATCCAGTCCAGCACCCGTGAGTTCTCCCCGAAGCCCGGCCACAGGAAGTTGCCGGCCGCGTCCTTGCGGAACCAGTTGACATGGAAGATCTTGGGCAGACGGACCCCACGCCGCTCCTCCATGCCCAGCCAGTGCTCCAGGTAGCGCCCGAAATTGTACCCAAAGAAGGGGCGCATGGCGAAGGGGTCGTGCATGATCACCTTGCCTAGAGGGGGGGCGGAGAAGCAGGGAGGGTAGGTCAGCCAGGGAGCTATGGGTAACTAGGGATGGCAGGAATCTGCCACAAAGGATTGTGGATAATCAGGAACGGTGGGAGGGCAGCACAAAGGACTGTGGGTAAATCAGGGGAGGCCATTGCAAAGGACTGTGGGTAAATCAGGAATTGTGGGAATCTGCCACATTGGACTGTGGGTATTCAGCAAGAGTAGGGCTCTGGGGCAATGAATTATGGGGTATTTGGCACTGCAGGACTCCAGTGCCAAGGACTGTGGGTAGCCTGCCATCGCGGGACAGTGGTGCAGCGGATTGTGGGGAGACACGGGGGTGGCGCAATGGGCACTACCCCTCAGAGACTTGGAGCTCCTGTTTCCTGGGGCGGGGGTGTGAAGGAGCGTGGGACCCAAGCAACGGGACCCAGGCTTCCGGGGGCCTTTACCTTTGTGTTCGGCAGCCGCGGTGGACTCGGACCTCATGGCGCTGCCCACAAAAACGCCGTGCCGCCAGTTGAATGCTTCGTAGACCAGCGGCACCCCTGGGGAGAGGGGGAGAGCAGCGTGAGCCTGCTGAGGGACCCAGGAGTCCAGGAGGAGGCGGGAAAGGAGGCCGGGGGGGTTACCTTCGGGTCTCCTCCCGCCAAAGATGATGGCATCAATGGGGACGCCCTCGGGGGACTCCCAGGCTGGGTCCATGATGGGGCACTGGCGGGCCGGGGCGCAGAACCGGGAGTTGGGATGGGCACACGGCTCCTTGGCACCTGGGGCAGAGAGAGAGAGGTTGGGGGCACCGTGGGGAAGGGCTGGCGGGGGGCGCCATCCCGCGGGCAGTGGGAGGGAGGGGGAAGTGGCCATGGCCCTACCCGGCGCCCAGGGCCGCCCCAGCCAGCTGGTGATGGAGGTGCCAGGGGGCAGGACCTGGTCGATGCCCTCCCAGTAGACGCCCCCCTCGCTGGTCTCGCCCACGTTGGTGAAGAGGGTGTTGCGTTGTATCGTGTGCATGGCGTTGGGGTTGGTCTTCATGGAGGTGCCTGGCGCCACCCCGAAGAACCCGTTTTCGGGGTTGATTGCCCGCAGCCGGCCTGAGGGAGAGGAGAAGGGGTTAGCTGGGGGATCCTCCCTGGGGGTCCCCCCCATCACCACGCTGGATCCCCCCCCACCCTCTCCCCAAATGGGCTCCCCCCTCCCCAGCCCTTCACCTTGGGGTTCCCCCCACATCCCCTCTGCCCCATCCCAGATCTGCTGCCCCCATCCTCGGTGTGTCCCCCCCAACACTTCACTTTTGCCTCCCTCCCTGATCTCACCCTCGCTGTCAAACTTCATCCAGGCGATGTCGTCCCCGACGCACTCCACCCGCCAGCCCGCCAGCGTGGGGTTCATCATGGCCAGGTTGGTTTTCCCGCAGGCGCTGGGGAACGCGGCTGCCACATACCTCTTCCGACCCTCGGGGTTGGTGATGCCCAGGATCTGGGGGGCCGGGGGGAGTGGGAACATTAGGGGCTCGGGGGGCTCCCTGCACCCCACCAGGGAGAGCACAGGGGCAGCAGAGAGCAGGAAACTACCCACAATTCTTTGCAACATGGACGTGGGCTACCCAATTGTCCACAGTCCTTTGCAACAAAGCCCAGCTGCTCCAAATTTACCCACAATCCTTTGCAACACACTCTCCAATTACCCACAGTCCTCAGCATAATAGCCCTACTGTGGCCAATTACCCACAATCCTTGGTGCCTGAATCATCCTGGCCCACCATCTTTTACAACAGGCTCTTGCTCCCGAAATTACCCATCATCCATTGCACCATTCTCCTCGGTGACTCACAATCCTCTGTGTTCATGTGCTGGGCACCCAGATTACCCACCGTGCTTTGCAACAGAGGCTGACTCCTCCCACAAGCCTTTGCACCCACCTCCTGCATGAGCTAATTACCCATAATTCCCCTCTGACCCCCTGCACGGGGCCAGTGCCCCCAGGGGTTGAACTGGGGGGCCACTTGCCCGTCCCATTGGCGTCAGACACAGCCCCATTCGCCTGGGATGTCAACAGGGCCCGGGCATTTATTAACTAATATTTGCTCGTTAAATATCCGGGGAGTGAGGGTGTAAACACAGAGTGGCCTTTGGTCCTGGCCTGCCAGGTTCAGACCGCAGGAGTCCTGACTCACAGCCCCTCCCCCTGCACAGCCAGGGAGAGAACCCAGGAGTCCTGGCTCACAGGCCCCTCCTCCCCCCCGCTCTAACCACAAGACCCCACTCCCCTCCCAGAGACAGGGAGAGAACCCAGGAGTCCTGGCTCCCAGCCCCCTCCCCCTGCTCTAACCACAAGACCCCACTCCTGTCCCAGAGCCAGGAAGTGAACCCAGGAGTCCTGGCTCCCAGCCCCCTCCCCCTGCTCTAACCACAAGACCCCACTCCCGTCCCAGAGCCAGGGAGTGAACCCAGGAGTCCTGGCTCTCAGCCCCCTCCCCCTGCTCTAACCACAAGACCCCACTCCCCTCCCAGAGCCAGGGACAGAACCCAGGAGTTCAGTCTCCCAGCCCCTCCAGCTCTACCCATTCGACTCCACCTGTGCTGGGGATGGAACCCAGGCGTTCGGGCCCCGCCCCTCACCAGCATGTGTTCGGCCAGCCACCCCTCGTCCTTGGCGATGCAGGAAGCAATCCGCAGAGCGAAGCATTTCTTCCCCAGCAGCGAGTTCCCACCATAGCCGCTGCCGAAAGAGACGATCTCCCGCCTGTCAGGGACGTGGGCGATCAGGGTCTTCTCGGGGTTGCAGGGCCAGTTGTTCACCAGCTCCTCTGGGGGGTGGGAAGCAGAGATGGGGGATTAGACGGTGAAGGTGGCTGGGGTATCGTCCCGCTACTCGCACCTGCAATCAGGCGGGGTTAGTACTGGAGGGTGACCCCACCCCGCCCACCAAGGTTGGGCGCCAAGCTGTGTGTCGCTCTGGGGGTGTTATCTCACCGCATCCACCAATGTTAGGGGGCTGCATGTCTCTCTGGGGCATTTCCCCCCCCCATGGGACGGATTGGGCTGTGTGCGCCCAGGGGAGTTATCCCATCGCACCCACCAACAGCCCAGGACTCACCTTCCAGGGGCAGGGGGCGCCCCACAGAGTGGAGGCACTTGACAAACTCCCCCTCGCCCAGGGCACGGAGGACGGGAGCCCCCATCCGGGTCATGATCCGCATGCTGGCCACCACATAGGGGGAGTCCGTCAGCTGCACCCCGATCTTCGAGAGTGGGGAGCCGATGGGGCCCATGCTGTAGGGGATGATGTACATGGTGCGGCCTGGAGAGCGAGACAGAGCGATAGGCATAGGGAGATGGAGGCCTGTTTCCTGCCCCCCTGGCACACCCTAGAGGGGAAGGGCCCATCACCTTTCATGCAGCCGGGGAACCGGTCATCCACGGCCTCCTGGAAGGCTTTGGGGTTCATCCAGTTGCCCAACTGCCCCTTGGCGTTCCCGGCGGGGATGGGCACCGTGTCCCGCTGGTTCTCCGTCACGATCACTGTCTTGCTCTCCACCCGCGCCACGTCCTTGGGGTCCGTCCGGGCCAGCCAGCTGGGCGGGGAAGAGCCAGGGAGTCATTCCACCCTCAGCGCCCCCCGCCTCCAGGGACCCAGGCACGGTGGGGAGATCGGGATGGGGAACGGGACCCAGGCGTCCGGGACGATGCTGCAGTCCCTGTAGAGGGAGGCTTCAGGATGGGGAACGAGACCCAGTGTCCAGGACAGGGCCACAGCCCCTGGGCGGGGAGGATTTTACGATAGCCAAGAGCCTATTGCAAAGGGCTGTGGGTAACTGGGGACAGCAGGACAGGGGATCGTGGGTAATTTGGCCCCACCAGTGCAAAGGACTGTGGTTAAATTGGCACAGCAGGAACCTGCCGCAGAGGATTGTGGGCAGTTTGCAAGAGCAGGAGCGGAGGATTGTGGGTAGTTTGTAGGAGTGGGACAGTGATGCAAACGACTGTGGGTACTTTGGCTTGAAGGTTGGGGAAGGGAATGGACTGATACGGAGCAGGGGACCCAGGTGTCCAGGAGGCACCTACCAGTTCTCATATTTGTCCAGCTGTTTGATGACACCTTCATCCTCCAGCAGCCCCAGGATGGCCCCATTCTCAGCCTCGGAGCCGTCGCAAACGTGAACGTTTTCGGGCTGGCACAGCCGCACCCCGTGCTCCACGAACGCCCGCAGCCGGCCCGGCAGCTGGCCCAGGTCCCCGCTTGGCACCCGCAGGGCATGGGCCAACCGGACCGGCGCCCCCCACCAGCACCGCAGGGAGCGGGCACCCTGCCTGCAACGGGGAGAGAGGGTGAGAACAGGCTGGTGCCAGATCTTCCACAAGAGCATGGGAGCTCGCACAAGCCTCTCTGGGTATGCACAAGAGCACATGGGCTTGCAATGAAGTGTGCACACGTGCTCACGCTCCCACGTGGCAAAGTCCACAAGAGTGCATAGATTTTCACAAGTGTGTGTGTTTACATGTGCTTTCATAAGCACTCCTGGCAGTGCCTGATGTGAAATAATCTTGCAAATGCGTCACAAAGAGGCTGTTGGGAGCACTCCAAGTGGGAGGCCAATTTGCACAACACTCATGGTGCCAGGACATGTGGCAGTGACTCTACGGTGGGCGTGCCAACGCGTGTCCAAGGTGCAGAAGCCCGCATGCATTTGCACAAAGACCTGCGAGTGTACAAGGAGAGCGACTGTGTTTGTGTGAGGGCATCAGCGCCGTGTCAGACCCCACACACTTGTGACACGCATGTCAGAGCATGCACAGGCAGCCCCCGCCCCACCAGGCAGGAAGGGAGCTCCGCTAGACTGGACCAAACCTGCCCGCTGCCTAGCACTCCCCCATGCCCCTCACATGGCCTCGGGGGCAGGGCGTGTACCCCACAGCAGCCTCTGGTTGGCAGGCTGCCTGGAGCAGGGGTGGGGACAGCTGGCAGGGCAAAGAGCAAGAGGCAAGACACGTTGTCTGGACTTTCACCTGGTGGCCGCTGGGGATTCTGGATAGGCAGATGGGCGGGGGGGGGACGACAGGGGGCAGTCCCCCAGAGGGGGATCGGCCAGGACGTGCTGTCCCAGCGCTGACCCTGGGGACACTTGCCCGCTCAGGGGTGGATCCCAGCCAGAGAAAAGTGGCTGCCTCTGGGGAGGGGCACAGCCACACATAACGCAGCAGCACCCTCCCCAGGGCCGGGAGAGCAGGGGGGGGGGGGGGGGCTGCGGGTCGGGAGTGAGGGGCACCCTTCGGTCTCCCACCCAAGCTCCTGCCCGGCCCTGACCCGGGAAAACAAAGCCCCATGGACCCGCTTTGGACCAGCCCCGGTCCGGGAGGGGGGGGCAGGGGGCGGAGCCGGGGGAGGGGCAGGTGACGTGGAGGCAACACAAGGAAGTGAGGGCCTGAGCCCTGAGAAACACAACACAGGATTCCCCCCCTGCCCCCTCCAGCCCTGCCGGTGCCTCTCACTCCCGACCTGCAGCCCCTGCCCCCCCAGCCCTGGGCGCCCATAGAGCGGGCACTGCAGGGAAAGGCAAAGGGAGTAAATGAAGACGGGGCAGAGGAATGGGGATTCGGGGTACACATGGGGGTGCAGGAGGACGGGGGCTCGCAGGCACATGGGGGCACATGGGGGTGGGCAGGAGCACGGGGGCTCCGGGGCACATGGGGGTGCAGGAGGATGGGTGTTCGGGGGCTCGGGGGTGCAGGACGGGGGTTCGGAATACACATGGGGTGCAGGACGGGGGTTCGGGGGCACAGCGGGGTGCAGGACGGGGGTTCGGGGGCACAGCGAGGTGCAGGAGGACGGGGGCTCAGGGGCACGGAGGTGCAGGACGGGGGTTCGGGGAACACAGGGGGGTGCAGGGGGACAGACCGATAGGGGCGCACTCACCCCAGAAGTCGGGTGTACGGCGCGGGCATCCTGCCTACTGTGCAGAAGGGACCCAAGCGTCCGGGTGCCGCTCGCAGGGGGGCGGTGGCACCGTTTTAAGGGGGGAGCCGCCGAGCGGGGGGCGGAGCGGGGTCGGGGGGGCTCCCCCTGCGATCGGTCGCTCCCGCCGCTTGCCCCGGCTCTCATTGGCCGCTCGGGGCCAGGCCCCCCCCCGTATGATGTAAGACCGGGGAGGTATTGCCTGGACAGATAGACAGACGGGGGGCGGGACCAGAGTCCCAGGCCCCGCCCCTCTGGGCCTGTCCCATTGTGCCCCGCCGGCTTGTTTGTTATTGTAGGGTCTCCTGCGATGTTGGGGGAGGGGTTTATTATTGTAGGGTTTCCTGGGGGGCTGGTTTGTCATTGTAGGGTCTTCTAGGCGATTGGGGGGGCGGGTTGGTTATTGCGGGGTCCGCTGGGAGGGGAGGTGGCGGGGGCGGGTCGGTTAAGCGGGGGCCGCCGGGAGGTGGGGGGGGGCGGGTCGGTTATTGCGGGGGCCGCCGGGAGGTGCGGGCTGGTTATTGCGGGGTCCGCCGGGAGGTGAGGGGGGGCGGGTCGGTTATTGGGGGGCCGCCGGGAGATGCGGGCTGGTTATTGCGGAGTCCGCCGGGAGGGGAGGTGAGGGGGGCGGGTTGGTTATTGCGGGGTCCGCCGGGAGGTGAGGGGGGGCGGGTTGGTTATTGCTGGGTCCGCTGGGAGGGGAGGTGGGGGGGGCGGGTTGGTTATTGCGGGGTCCGCCGGGAGGTGAGGGGGGGCGGGTTGGTTATTGCGGGGGCCGCTGGGAGGGGAGGGGAGGGGAGGGGGGCGGGTTGGTTATTGCGGGGGCCGCCGGGAGGTGGGGGGGCGGGTTGGTTATTGCGGGTATGTGGAGTCCCCGCTGAGCCCCAGGTAAATGTTCTGGCTGCACTTACTGGTTCCGGCCAGCAGGTGGCAGCATCGGCGTAGAGACCTCAGTGTCCTATAGTCCCTCCCTCTCCCCTTAGCTCCTCCCCTGCCCCTTAGCCCAGCCCCTCCCCCCGTGCCCCTTTTCCCCCTCCCCTTGTGCTCCCCCAGCCCCTCCCCCCTGTGCCCCATTCCCCCTCCCCCTTGTGTCCCCCATTCCCCCTCCCCCTGTGCTCCCCAGCCCCTCCCCCCTGTGCCCCATTCCCCCTCCCCTTTGTGCCCCCATTCCTGTTGCTCTCTGTGCTCCCCCAACCCCTCCCGCTTGTGCCCCCCATTCCCCCTCCCCCTGTGCTCCCCAGCCCCTCCCCCCTGTGCCCCATTCCCCCTCCCCTTTGTGTCCCCATTCCTCCTGCTCCCTGTGCCCCCCAGCCCCTCCCGCTTGTGCCCCCCATTCCCCCTCTCCCTGTGCTCCCCCAGCCCCTCCCCCGTTCCTCATTTCCCCTCCCCCTTGTGCTCCCCAGCCCCTCCCCTTGTGACCCCTATTCGCCCTCCCCTGTGCCCCCATTCCCCCTCCCCTTGTGCTCCCCTAGCCCCTCCCCCTGTGCTCCCCATTCCTCCTCCCCTTTGTGCTCCTCCCCCCTGTGCCCCCATGCCCTTGTGCTCCCCTAGCCCCTCCCCCCTGTGCTGCCCCTCCCTGCACTTCCCCACCCTGTGCGCCCCTAAAACCCCTGTATGACCCTCCCCCTCTGCTCCCCGGCGCCTCCTCCGCCTTCAGCTTCTCCAGCAACTTCCTCATTTTCCAGGGCGCTGACTCCAGAGCCGCCCCCACAGGGCAGCGTGACCGGGGGGGTCACACACCAGTCACCCAACCTGATTGTGCAACAGCCCCGCCCCGTTTTATACAGGGCAGAGACTGGCTGGCTCAGGGCGGTGGGGCGCGGGGCCCCTCCCGTCTAGGGGGCGCCGGCTCCCAGCCGGCCCCCGGGCGGGGAACGGGTCATGCGGCCCGGCCCCTCCCCTCTAGGGGGCGCCGGCTCCCAGCCGGCCCCCGGGCGGGGAACGGGTCATGCGGCCCGGCCCCTCTAGGGGGCGCCGTGGAGCCAGCGGGGGATGGGACACTCACCCTGGTGCTGGATCTTCTGGGCCCTGCCCCGCCGTCCCCGGGGGGCACATGATGAGCCGGGAGCCACAGCGCTTGGGCAGCCGGGAACGGGGGGGCAAAGGGCCGGCTGGGAACCCAGGCGATCTGTGAGTCAGCTCCTGACACAAGGTCCCTGAAACCGCAGCCAGCCAGTCCGTGCCCTGGGGCCGGGGGGAGCCGGTGCCCCCTAGAGGGGACAAGCCCCTGCCCCATTCCCTGACCCCCCTGAGCCAGTCAGTCTCTGCCCTGGGGCCGGGGGGAGCCGGTGCCCCCTAGAGGGGACAAGCCCCTGCCCCATTCCCTGACCCCCTGAGCCAGCCAGTCCGTGCCCTGGGGCCGGGGGGAGCCGGTGCCCCCTAGAGGGGACAAGCCCCTGCCCCATTCCCTGACCCCCTGAGCCAGCCAGTCCGTGCCCTGGGGCCGGGGGGAGCCGGTGCCCCCTAAAGGGGACAGGCCCCTGCCCCATTCCCTGCCTCCCTGAGCCAGTCCGTGCCCTGGGGCCGGGGGGAGCCGGTGCCCCCTAGAGGGGACAAGCCCCTGCCCCATTCCCTGCCCCCCTGAGCCAGTCAGTCTCTGCCCTGGGGCCGGGGGGAGCCGGTGCCCCCTAGAGGGGACAAGCCCCTGCCCCATTCCCTGACCCCCCTGAGCCAGTCAGTCTCTGCCCTGGGGCCGGGGGGAGCCGGTGCCCCCTAGAGGGGACAAGCCCCTGCCCCATTCCCTGACCCCCTGAGCCAGCCAGTCCGTGCCCTGGGGCCGGGGGGAGCCGGTGCCCCCTAGAGGGGACAAGCCCCTGCCCCATTCCCTGACCCCCTGAGCCAGCCAGTCCGTGCCCTGGGGCCGGGGGGAGCCGGTGCCCCCTAAAGGGGACAGGCCCCTGCCCCATTCCCTGCCCCCCTGAGCCAGTCCGTGCCCTGGGGCCGGGGGGAGCCGGTGCCCCCTAGAGGGGACAAGCCCCTGCCCCATTCCCTGCCCCCCTGAGCCAGTCAGTCTCTGCCCTGGGGCCGGGGGAGCCGGTGCCCCCTAGAGGGGACAAGCCCCTGCCCCATTCCCTGACCCCCCTGAGCCAGTCAGTCTCTGCCCTGGGGCCGGGGGGAGCCGGTGCCCCCTAGAGGGGACAAGCCCCTGCCCCATTCCCTGACCCCCTGAGCCAGCCAGTCCGTGCCCTGGGGCCGGGGGGAGCCGGTGCCCCCTAAAGGGGACAGGCCCCTGCCCCATTCCCTGCCTCCCTGAGCCAGTCCGTGCCCTGGGGCCGGGGGGAGCCGGTGCCCCCTAGAGGGGACAAGCCCCTGCCCCATTCCCTGCCCCCCTGAGCCGGTCAGTCTCTGCCCTGGGGCTGGGGGGAGCCGGTGCCCCCTAGAGGGGACAGGCCCCTGCCCCATTCCCTGCCCCCCTGAGCCAGTCAGTCTCTGCCCTGGGGGCGCGGGGAGCCGGTGCCACCTAGAGGGGACAGGCCCCTGCCCCATTCCCTGCCCCCCTGAGCCAGCCAGTCCGTGCCCTGGGGCCGGGGGGAGCCGGTGCCCCCTAGAGGGGACAGGCCCCTGCCCCATTCCCTCCCCCCCTGAGCCAGTCAGTCTCTGCCCTGGGGGCGCGGGGAGCCGGTGCCCCCTAGAGGGGACAAGCCCCTGCCCCATTCCCTGCCCCCCTGAGCCAGTCAGTCTCTGCCCTGAGGCCGGGGGGAGCCGGTGCCCCCTAGAGGGGACAGACCCCTGCCCCATTCCCTGCCCCCCTGAGCCAGCCAGTCCGTGCCCTGGGGCCGGGGGGAGCCGGTGCCCCCTAGAGGGGACAGGCCCCTGCCCCATTCCCTGCCCCCCTGAGCCAGTCAGTCTCTGCCCTGGGGGCGGGGGGAGCCGGTGCCCCCTAGAGGGGACAAGCCCCTGCCCCATTCCCTGCCCCCCTGAGCCAGCCAGTCCGTGCCCTGGGGCTGGGGGGAGCCGGTGCCCCCTAGAGGGGACAGGCCCCTGCCCCATTCCCTGCCCCCCTGAGCCAGTCAGTCTCTGCCCTGGGGGCGGGGGGAGCTGGTGCCCCCTAGAGGGGACAAGCCCCTGCCCCATTCCCTGCCCCCCTGAGCCAGTCAGTCTCTGCCCTGGGGCCGGGGGGAGCTGGTGCCCCCTAAAGGGGACAGGCCCCTGCCCCATTCCCTGCCTCCCTGAGCCAGCCAGTCCCTGCCCTGGGACCGGGGGCAGCCGGTGCCCCTAGAGGGGACAGGTCCGTGCCCCATTCCCTGCCCCCCTGAGCCAGCCAGTCCCTGCTCTGGGGCTGGGTGGGAGCTGCTACTCCCTGGGGGAACCCGCCGCATGCCCCATTCCCTGCCCCCCATAGCCAGCCAGTCCCCACCGTGCCGCTGGATGGGAGCTGGCGCCCCCTAGAGGGGAAAGGCCCCTTGCTCCATTCCCTGCCCCCCCATAGCCAGCCAGTCCCCACCGTGGGGCCGGATGGAAGCCAGCACCCCCTAGAGGGGAAAGGCCCCGTGTCCCGCTCTCTGTCCCTGGCCTGGAGTCGGAGCTGGGGCTGGCAGCTCAGACAGGCCCCCCTGGTTTCTCTTCCAGCCACTCACCCCATCTGCTCCCCCAGCTCTCCCCTCTGATCCTATTTACCGCCCCAAATCTCCCAAGGATTAACAGCCGGGGTGGGGGTGGAGCTAGGAAGGGACCCTGGTGTCCGAGCCTTTGCCCCCAAATCCAGCAAGGAAAAGTAGCCTGGGGAGAGAATCCAGGACTGTGGGAAGGGCTCCAGGGAGAGCCAGGGATGGACACGCCATGGTCACAGGATACTCACAGATACACCAGGGACACGGGAGAGTCACAGACATGCCAGGGACATGCCAGGGACACGGGAGAGTCACGGACATGCCAAAGGCATGCCAGGGACACAGAGAGTCATGGACATGCCAAGCACGCACCAAGGACATGCCAGGGACATGGGAGAGTTATGGACATGCCAAGGACATGCCAGGGACAGAGAGTCACGGACATGCCAAGGACATGCCAGGGACATGGGAGACTCACGGACATGCCAAGGACATGCTAGGGACATGGAGAGTCACGGACATGCCAAGCATGCGCCAAGGACAGGCCAGGGACATGGGAGAGTCACGGACATGCCAAGCACATGCCAAGGACATGTTAGATCCAGGGACATGTCAAGGACAAGGGAGACTCATGGACACACCAGAGGCACGGGAGAGACTGGGTCACCCAACGGACATGCCTTAGGCTCACCACGGACACAGGCGGCAGAGTATGGCCCCCGTGACACACGAGCGCCATGGAAAGGACACCTTAGCAATATGGGCCCATCTCCCCTGCCCCGGTGCCACACATGGCCCAGGCCCAATGAGACGTGTGTGGGGCCCATGTGACATGCGTGGCCCCCCGGCCCCCTCAGCCAGATCCTGGAGGCGGGGAGAGCTGATCAGAGAAAATATAGAACTGAGCTCGTTATGAGCCGATTAATTATAATCCCCCCAGCCTCCCCCAGGAGCAGAGACAGATATTAATGCTAATAACAACCCACAGGAAAAAGAACCCAGGAGTCTGGCTCCCAGCCCCCTCGACTCTAACCACTAGACCCCACTCCCCTCCCAGAGCTGAGGAATGGAACCCAGGAGTCCTGGCTCCCAGAGCTCAAAGACACTTCCTGTCTTAGCCCCCACCAAGAGACACGCCCCCCCCAATTCCCCTGACCTCCCCCCGCCATGGCCAGCAGACACCGGGGATTAGGTGCTGGGGAGACATTTAATGAGATCAGGGTCTCAATCGGGGCGATTTCTCCCCTCAGATCAGCCAGGGGGTGAGGGGTTAAACTTTTAACCCCCTAACCCACCCCCCAGCTTGGGGGCTAGTGGTTAGAGGGGGGGAGGGGGCTGGGAGCCAGGACTCCTGGGTTCTCTCCCCAGCTCTGTGAGGGGAGTGGGGTCTAGTGGGTTAAAGCAGGGGGGCTGGGAGCCAGGACTCCTGGGTTCTCTCCCCGGCTCTGGGATGGGAGTGGGGTCTAGTGCTTAGAGCCGGGGGGGCTGGGAGGCAAGACTCCTGGGTTCTATCCCTGACTCTGGGAGGGGAGTCGGGCTACTGGTTAGAGAAGAGGGGGCTGGGAACCTGGACGCCTGGGTTCTCTCCCCAGCTCTGGGAGGGGAGGACAGTTTCTAGTTCCCAAACCCTCTGCCCTTTGGTTTTGGTTCAAAGTGCCCAGGGCTCCAGGGACTCTGGGCACTGGCTGGAAGCGGGGTGGGAGCTGGGCTGGGCTCTGAGACAGGGAAAGACACTGGGGAGGTCGTCTCCCTTCCCAGAACCCCCCACTTCCCCACCAACTGCTAGGACCCGCTCCCCTCCCAATGCTGGAACAGAACCCCGGAGTCCTGGCTCCCAGGCCCTCCCCCCCTCTAACCACTAGCCCCCGAGCTGGGGGGTGGGTTAGGGGGTTAAAAGTTTAACCCCTCACCCCCTGGCTGATCTGAGGGGAGAAATCACCCCGATTGAGACCCTGATCTCATTAAATGTCTCCCCAGCACCTAATCCCCTGGTGTCTGCTGGCCATGGCGGGGGGGCTGGGGGCCGGGGAAAGCAGCTTGAGGGGGATCAGAGGCCATTAAAGGTGTCTCTGGCTCCAGGATTAGCCATGGGGCGTATGTGGGTCAGGCAGGGCTGCAGGGGCCCCCACAGGGCCAGCTGTGGGCCTGGCCAATTAAACAGAGACTAAGACTCTAAAGGGGGATAAGCTGGGGGGCTGCGGGTTGGGAGTGAGGGGCACCGGCAGGGCTGGGGTAGCAGGGGCTGCAGGTCGGGAGTGAGGGGCACCGGCAGGGCTGGGTTGGCAGGGGGCTGCGGGTCGGGAGTGAGAGGCACCGCAGGGCTGGGGTAGCAGGGGCTGCGGGTCGGGAGTGAGGGGCACCGCAGGGCTGGGCTGGCAGTGGCTGCAGGTTGGGAGCGAGGGGCACCAGCAGGGCGGGGGGGGAACAGGGGGCTCTAATACCCTGGAGGCCAGGACAATGACTCCAGCCAGCGTCTCTAATGCTCCCTGACGGGGGATTCTCTGGGCCATTCAGGCCCAATTCACCGTCAGGCCCCACGTCCCCCCACCTGATCCTGGCCTGTTGTTAGGCAGAACCACCCCACACACCCGGCCCAGCCCCCTGCCCCTGACCTGACCCCAATCCCAGCGCCCTGCCAATGTCCCTCACTCCCGACCCGCAGCCCCTGCTAGCCCAGCCCTGCTCCCCAGCTCTGCCGGTGCCCCTCACTCCCGACCCACAGCCCCTGCTAGCCCAGCCCTGCCCCCCAGCTCTGCCGGTGCCCCTCACTCCCGACCCACAGCCCCTGCTAGCCCAGCCCTGCCCCCCCACCTCTGCCGGTGCCCCTCACTCCTGACCCGCAGCCCCTGCTATTGAAGCGGGGAGGTGTGGGGAGGAGGACGGGAGGGTGCTGGGGTTCAGTGCTGGATTCACTGTTCTGAGGGGTTTCGGGGAGGGGGGTTTCGCCATGTTAGTCTGTTTCAGCAAAACCAGTGAGGATCCTTGGGGCGACTTCGAGACTAATACATTGATTTGGGCAGAAGCAGTTGTGGGTCGTGGGCTCGAGCCCACGTCATTGGCTGCATGGGGGGAAATCCAGGCGCAGGTGTCAATTCGGGGATGGCTGGGGGAGGCTGGGTCCTTGCAAACCCTCAACTGAATTCCCCCGACTGTTACTCACCCCTTCCTGTCACCTCTCTGAAATGGGCCCCCTCTGCCCCGTGCAGCTGGGATTTCTCCTCTCTTAGCCCAGAGGTGGCCAAACTCCTGCCCGCGGGACCGTCCTGCCCGGCCTCAGAGCTCCTGGCCTCTGCCCCATAGCCAGGCCGCGCGGGGCAGCGCTCTGGGCTGTGGGGCTGCGAGCTCCTGCCGAGCCCAGGGGCAGCGTGTCCGGCTCTGGCTCTGGCCTGGCTCTGGCTCTGGCTCTGGCTCTGGCCTGGCGGCACAGCTGCCAGACATGCTGCTCTGAGTGGCATGGTAAGGGGGCCGGGGCCGGGGGGATTGGATAAGGGGCGGGGGATCCCAGAGGGCAGATAGGGAGCAGGGGACGGTCGGATGGGGCAGAGGTTGTGGGGGAGGTGGTCAGGGGATGGGGAAGGAGGGGGTTTGGATAGATGTGGGGTCCCAGGGTCTGTCAGGGGGCAGGGGTGTGGATAGGGGTCAGGGGATGGGGAATTGGTGGGGTTGGATAGTGGTTGGGGTCCTGGGACCTGTCAGGGGGCGGGGGTGTGGATAGGGGTCAGGGGATGGGAAACGGGGGGCGAGGGTTGGATAGGCATGGGGTCCCAGGGCCTGTCAGGGGGCAGGGGTGTGGATAGGGGTCAGGGGATGGGGAACAGAGGGCAAGAGTTGGATAGGCATGGGGTCCCAGGGCCTGTCAGGGGGCAGGGGAGTGGATAGGGGTCAGGGGATGGGGAATGGGGGGGGCTGGATAGTTGTGGGGTCCCGGGGGCTGTCGGGGGGCAGGGTTGTGGATAGGGGTCAGGGGATGGGGAATGGGGGGGGTTGGATTCTTGTGGGGTCCCAGGGCCTATCGGGGCAGGGGTGTGGATAGGGGTCAGGGGATGGGGAATGGGGGGGTTGGATAGTTGTGGGGTCCCAGGGCCTCTCAGGGGGCAGGAGTGTGGATAGGGGTCAGAGAATGGGGAATGGGGGGGTTGGATAGTTGTGGGGTCCCAGGGCCTGTCAGGGGGCAGGAGTGTGGATAGGGGTCAGAGAATGGGGAATGGGGGGGTTGGATAGGCATGGGGTCCCAGGGCCTGTTGGGGCAGCGGTGTGGATAGGGGTCAGGGGAGGGGAATAGGGGGGGTTGAATAGTGGGTGGGGTCCTGGGGCCTGTCAGGGGGCAGGGGTGTGGATAGGGGTCAGGGGATGGGGAACGGGGGGCGAGGGGTGGATAGGCATGGGGTCCCAGGGCCTGTCGGGGCAGCGGTGTGGATAGGGGTCAGGGGAGGGGAATTGGGGGTTTGGATAGTTGTGGGGTCCCGGGACCTGTCAGGGGGCAGGGGTGTGGATAGGGGTCAGGGGATGGGGGACGGGGGGCGAGGGTTGGATAGGTGTGGGATCCCAGGGTCTGTCAGGGAGTGGGGGTGTGGATAAGGGTCAGGGGACTGGGAACGGGGGGGTTGGATATGGGGTGGGGTCCCAGGGTCTGTCAGGGGGTGGGGGTGTGGATAAGGGTCAGGGGACCGGGAACGGGGGGGTTGGATAGTTGTGAGGTCCCAGAGCCTGACAGGGCAGGGGTGTGGATAGGGGTCAGGGGATGGGGAGCAGGGGGAGTTGGATAGGGGGTGGGGTTCCGGGGGGCAGTTAGGGGACTGGGGGCAGGGGGGATTGGATAGGGGGTGGGGTCCCAGGGGGTGGTTCGGGGCAGGGGTCCTGGGAGGGGGTGGTCAGGGGACGAGGAGCGGGGAGGTTGTATAGGGGGTGGGGGGCGGATAGGGGTCCAGGGATGGGGAGGAGAGGGGCTTGGAGGGGGGGTCCCGGGGGTGGTGGTCAGGGGACAAGGAGCAGGGGGGGCTGGATGGGTTCGGGGTTCTGAGTGGGGCAGTCGAGGTGGGAAGTGGGAGGGGGCACATAGGGGCGGGGGGGCACAGCCTTCCCTACCCGGCCCTCCGGACGGGTTTGCAACTCCTGTGTGGCCCTGGGATGAAAACGTTTGCAACCCCCTGCGCTGGGGGGGTCTTTACCCCTTGGCCCCCTGGGTAAAGCCCCCCCAGCCTCCTCCCCAGCGGCCGATGATGGGGGCTCTGCCTAGATAAAGGTGTTCGCTCGACGGGGCCCCAAGGATCCCCCGGGGTTTGCTTGGAGGGAGTTATGGGGCCGGGGAAGCAGAGGCTCGCGGGGTGTCAGTGTGAGCAGATGGGGCCAGAAGTGGGAGGAGGCATGTGGGGGAGGGGCTAAGCCATGGGGCGGGGATGTGGGGCTGGGTGTCTGAGGGGGCAGAAAGGGGGCGATGTGTGGGGAGGGGAGTTGTGGGGTAGGAGAAGGGTTGGGGCAGGGGCTCAGCACCTGTGGGGGGATGGGAAAGGGTGGGTTGGGGACGGGCGCATCTGGGGGATGTGGGGCTGGGTGTCTGGGGGGGGCAGAAAGGGGGCGATGTGTGGGGAGGGGAGTTGTGGGGTGGGGGGAGGGTTACGGTGGGGGCTCAGCACCTGTGGGGGGATGGGAAAGGGTGGGTGGGGGAGGGGCGCATCTGAGGGGTGTGGGGCTGGGTGTCGGGGGGCAGAAAGGGGGCGATGTGTGGGGAGGGGAGTTGTGGGGTGGGGGAGGGTTACGGCGGGGGCTCAGCACCTGTGGGGGGATGGGAAAGGGTGCATGGGGGAGGGGCGCATCTGAGGGGTGTGGGGCTGGGTGTCGGGGGGGCAGAAAGGGGGCGATGTGTGAGGAGGGGAGTTGTGGGGTGGGGGGAGGGTTACGGCGGGGGCTCAGCACCTGTGGGGGGGATGGGAAAGGGTGCATGGGGGAGGGGCGCATCTGAGGGGTGTGGGGCTGGGTGTCGGGGGGGCAGAAAGGGGGCGATGTGTGAGGGAGGGGAGTTGTGGGGTGGGGGGAGGGTTACGGCGGGGGCTCAGCACCTGTGGGGGGGATGGGAAAGGGTGCATGGGGGAGGGGCGCATCTGAGGGGTGTGGGGCTGGGTGTCGGGGGGGCAGAAAGGGGGCGATGTGTGGGGAGGGGAGTTGTGGGTTGGGGGCAGGGGCTCAGCACCTGTGGGGGGATGGGAAAGGGTGGGTGGAGAAGGGGCGCATCTGAGGGGTGTGGGGGGCTGGGGCGGTGAGAGGCCCCGTGGACCCCCCGATGACGTCACTAGATTCGTGGCTAATCAGACCAGACCCCCCCCCCCGACCCCAGCTGGGGGTCAGGAGCCGTGAGGGGGAGGGGCGCTGTGGGGGGAACCCCCGGACCCTTCCCCCTCCCCCTCCCGCAGAGCGTCCTCATTCCCTCCCCCGCCCCGTATGCTAATGAGGCGGCTCCCCATTGGCCAGCGGCTAATGAGATGCGGGTGAGCTCAGCGCCCGGGGTTCTTTAAATGGGACCCCGGCGTCCGGGACTCCGCTGCGGCTCAGGGCAGGTCCCGGGCGCTGGGTTCCCCAGGGCGGCCCCTGGCGGCGGAGCGCGGCGCTGACAGGTGAGTCTGGGTGTCCGGGCTCGGGGCCCCGGGGTGGGGGGGTGGGAAGGATGGTGGGAGGAATGGATGGGGCATCGGGGGGATCGAGGAGGCAAGGGGGGATGGGGTATAGAGAGTGGGAGGGAGGTGTGGGGAGAAGTGGGGACAGAGAGGGGAAGGATGCATGGAGCGGTGGGGGGGAGGGAGGGATGGAGAGGGGTGGGGGGGGATGGAGCCGTACAGACAGCTTGGGAGGAGGGTGCATGTGAAGGGGCAGAGGATGGGGATGGGAACGTGTGTGAGAGGGAGAAATCGGGGGAGGGGGATGGTACCTGGGCTGGTCCGTACGCAGCCGCTGTGCTCTGAGGGGGCCGGGGGGGCTGTGCTGCTTTAGTCTTGCTCAGCTCCCTCTGCAGTCTGTATAGCCTGGTCCTTACACAGAACTGGTCCATATACACACAGATGGCCCATGTAGACCCATTGGTCTGTGAGACAGAGGCAGCCCATATAGATCAAGGGACCCCATAATGCAAAGCCTGTATGAAACCAGCCAAACTGGACCATACATCAGTCCAGTCCGTATACAGTGCTGGTCCATATACAGCCATTGATCTATAGGAGACAGGTTTGTATAGAGCAAGGATCCAATATTGGAGACATACCTTTACCCTGATACCTGGGTGGTTCCTTGGCTGTCTATATAGCTGGTCCATATACAGAATTGGTCCATATAGCCAGTCCACAGACTTAGCTGGTTCCTATATAAAAAGCTGGTCTTTATACCAGTCCATATGCACAGCTGGTCCATATACCTGGTTTATAAAACCAGAAAGCTAGTCTGTAGAACTGGTCCATAAACAAAACTGGTCTACAGAGAAAGCCAGTCCATAGACACAACTGGTCCATAGAGCTGTTCTGTTTAGAAAGCTGGTCTGTATAGCTGTCCCATGGACAAAGCTGGTCCATATAACTGGTCCAAGTAGAAAAGCAGTCCTTAGACACAGCCGGTCCATATACCTGGTCCTTAGACACAGCCGGTCCATATACCTGGTCCCTAGACACTGCCGGTCCATATAAAGTGGAGTGGGTCTGCTGCCCAATCAGCCCCAGTCCCTTCACCTGTCTCTCTTCTCTCCCCCAGGTCTCATGCCCCACGGCGCTGCTCCCACACAGGATGTCGGTGCCCCTGGCTGAGCTCCCCACCAGCCCCCTGGCCCTGGAATATCTCAACGACTTTGACCTGCTGAAGTTTGAGGTCAAACGCGAGCCGGCTGGCCCGATGGGTGGGGCCTCCCTGGACCCCTCCCCCTGCAGCTCAGTGCCGCCCTCCCCCACACTGAGTGAGGCTGGGCTGGGGGACAGAGGGGACCCCAAGGCGGGGCTGGAGGAGCTGTACTGGCTGGCTGCGCTGCACCAGCAGATGGCGGGGGGCGGGGAGGGGGTGGGGCTCAGCCCAGAGGAGGTGGTGGAGGCCCTGCTGGGGGGGGCGGCCGAGGGGGGCTTCTGCCTTGGGGGGCCACTCCAGCAGCAACAGCAGGTGAGTTGTGGGGCAGAGAGAAAAGGGGAGGAGGAGGGGAGGGGAAAGGGTCAGGGCCAGGGGGAAAATGTAGACAGG
Organism: Gopherus evgoodei; assembly: GCF_007399415.2. Taxonomy (NCBI): domain Eukaryota; kingdom Metazoa; phylum Chordata; order Testudines; family Testudinidae; genus Gopherus; species Gopherus evgoodei. The sequence continues at coordinate 59,523 of NW_022059785.1, read as the reverse complement.
GAGTGGGTGGTGAGAGGGGTCAGGCTGAGGAAGGGATGGGAGGGGAAGAGGGAGAGACACACACACACACTTAGGGGTCTGTGGGTTGGGAGTGAGGGGCACTGGCAGGACGGGACAGGGCTAGGCTGGCAGGGGCTACAAGTCACGAGTGAGGGGCACTGGCAGAGATGCAGGGTGCAGGGCTGGGCTTCAAGGGGCTGCAGGTCGGGAGTGAGGGGCACCGGCAGGGCTGTGAGACCAGGGCTGGGCTAGCAGGGGGCTGCAGGTTGGGAGTGAGGGACATCGGCAGGATGGGGGGCAGAGGCTGTGGGTTGGGAGTGTGGGGTGCCAGCAGGATGGGGCAGGGCTGGGCTAGCAGGTGCTGCAGGTTGGGAGTGAGGGGCACCGGCAGGATGGGACAGGGCTGGTTTGGCAGAGGCTGCGGGTCGGGAGTGAGGGGCACTGGCATAGCTGGGCTGGCAGGGGGCTGCAGGTCGGGAGTGAGGGGCACCAGCAGAGCTGGGCTGGCAGGGGGCTGCAGGTCGGGAGTGAGGGGCACTGGCAGGGCTGGGGGAACAGGGGCTGCAGGTCGGGAATGAGGGGCACTGGCAGGGCTGGGGGAACAGGGGCTGCAGGTCGGGAGTGAGGGGCACTGGCAGGGCTGGGGGAACAGGGGCTGCAGGTCGGCAGTGAGGGGCACCAGCATAGCTGGGCTGGGAGGGGGCTGTGGGTCAGGAGTGAGGGGCACCGGGAGGGCTGGGGGAACAGGGGCTGCAGGTCGGGAGTGAGGGGCACCGGCAGGGCTGGGGGAACAGGGGCTGCAGGTCGGGAGTGAGGGACACCGGCAGGGCTAGGGGAACAGGGGCTGCAGGTCGGGAGTGAGGGGCACCGGCAGGGCTGGGGGAACAGGGGCTGCAGGTCAGCAGTGAGGGGCACCGGCAGGGCAGGGGGAACAGGGGCTGCAGGTCGGCAGTGAGGGGCACCGGCAGGGCTAGGGGAACAGGGGCTGCAGGTCGGAAGTGAGGGGCACTGGCAGGGCTGGGGGAACAGGGGCTGCAGGTCGGGAGTGAGGGGCATAGGCAGGACGGGGGGGCAGGGGCTGCGGATCGGGAGTGAGGGGCACCGGCAGGGCTGGGGGAACGGGCTGCAGGTTGGGAGTGAGGGGCACCGGCAGGGCTGGGGGAACAGGGGCTGCAGGTTGGAAGTGAGGGGCATAGGCAGGGCTGGGGGAACAGGGGCTGCAGGTTGGGAGTGAGGGGCATAGGCAGGACGGGGGGGCAGGGGCTGCGGATCGGGAGTGAGGGGCACCGGCAGGGCTGGGGGAACAGGGGCTGCAGGTCGGGAGTGAGGGGCATAGGCAGGCCAGGGGGACAGGGGAATGAGGGGCTCCAGCTGTTCCTGTGGAATTGATCCATGCTCATTCCTGCCCCCCAGCTCCTGCCCCTCCGGGACCATTTCTCGGACGAGCAGCTGGTGGGCATGTCGGTGAGAGAGCTGAACCGCCGCCTGCGGGGCTTCGGCAAGGACGAGGTGCTGCGGCTGAAGCAGAAGCGCCGCACGCTGAAGAACCGCGGCTACGCCCAGTCCTGCCGCGTCAAGCGGGTGCAGCAGCGCCATGTGCTGGAGGCCGAGAAGTCCCAGCTGGCCCGCGAGCTGGACGCCCTGCGGGGGGAGCTGGCCCGGCTCGCCCATGAGCGCGACATCTACAAGGCCCGCTGCGAGAAGCTGCTGCCCCAGCCCCCCTCGCCCTCCCAATTCTTCCTCTGAGCTGCCCACCGGGCACTGGGTGGGCGGCCAGCAGGAGGCGCTCCTCTGGGAAGGACTCAGGGGGCGTCCTTCCGCCCCTGGCCTCCAGGGGGCGCTGCTCCAGGAAGAACTCAGGGGGTGTCCTTCCACCCCCGGCCTGCAGGGGGAGCCCACTGGCTCCATGATGCCTCCAGGCTCTCTGCAGCCGCAGCGCTGTTACCCCCTTTTGCCACCAGGGGGAGTGCGACGGGGACCTGTGGGGGGAGCAGGGGGAGTTTGGGGGTGACTCTGTGGTTTCCCGTCGGGGGAGGGAATTTTTTTAGAGCCGCATCAGTGTTGGAGTGGATTATGATGTGGGGCAGGTGTGGGGGATCCTCCCTGTGGCAATGGGGGTTTGGGGGGACTGGACTCCCCTGTTGCATGCTGGTCATGCCCCCCAATGCTGCACCCCAAAAAACAGCACCAGCAGCCAAGCACCCCCTAGAATGACCCCCTGCACCCATGGCTGGCCACTCCCTGTACCTCAGTATCACCCGCTGCACCCGAGCGGGGGGGGAGGGCACCAGACAGCCCCTGCACCCCACTGTCAACACCTCTGCCCCCTGACTGCAGTGCAGCAGCAAACTACCTCCTGGCCCCTCAGACTGACTCTCAGGCCACCCTGCTCCCGGTGACCTCAAACTGCCCTGCACCCCCTTTCTGTGCCCTGCACCCCAGGCTTGCCGTGCATCAGCCAAAGACCCCCCCATCCTCTGCCTACTGAACCCCCCGAGAGATCACCCCAAGATTGATGCCCTGCACCCCAGGAGGGGGTGCACCCGCCAATCAGCCCCTCAGGTAGCTCAGGACCCCCGAGTGCCCACAACGGCAGCCCCAGTGACCCTGGGCAGGGCCTGTTCTCACAGGAGTCTAGAGGTGGGGTGTGAGTGGGGGGGGTCCCTGCGCCCCCTGCTGGAGTCGCTTGGCCCTGCCCTGGGTGGTGTGGGGGGAGCTCGTTTTTCAGCCCGCCCCATGGATGTAGCTACCCCCTTACCATCCCCCTCCAGAGGGCGGGCTGTCTGCGTAGCCCCGCCCACGGGGCGGAGCTTGGGGCACAAGGGGCGTGGCCAGCTTTCCAATGTCTTTGTAGAATAAACATCACCCAAAACCCAGGCGGCCGTGGCGTCTGCAGTTCTTGCGGAGTGGGTGGAGCCTAACAGGGGGTGTGGCCTAGGGAAGCCCCACCCCTGGGACTATCAACCCCGCCCCCAAGCCCCTTCTCGCTCCTGCGCAACCTCCTCTCCCGGAGGACGATACCAGCTCCAGGACTCCTGGGTTCTCTCCCCGGTTCAGGGAGGGGAACAGAGGCTGGTGGCGGGTGGGGAGACACTTTCACAGTTTGTCCCCCCCCATAGCCCCCCCGTCACTAGCTGCCACAAGGCTCATTAGCCAGGGTCTCCAATAGATGCTAATTAACCCCTCGGCCTCTTGGTTCCAGGGGCCGAGAGGGGGGATCCAGAGCCCAGGTGCCCCCTCCCTGGCACCTGCCTCTCCCAGTGCTAGGAGGGGAGCGGGGAGTCAGGACTCCTGGGTTCTCTGCCCGGCCCTGGGAGGGCAGTGGGGTCTGGTGGTTGGGGGGTGGGATCCAGGACTCCTGGGTTCTCTGCCCGGCCCTGGGAGGGGAGTGGGGTCTGGTGGTTAGAGGGGGGGATCCAGGACTCCTGGGTTCTGTTCTCTCTCTGGCTCCACCCTGCTCCTGCTGCACGGTGAGGGGCCACTCCTGTTCTCTCCCAGCTGGGAAGGGGTGGGGGGCTGGACTCGGCCTCCCCCCCAGCAGGAAATTCCTCCCCCCTCCAGGAGACAAGAAAACCAGCAGCTGCTGGGAAGTCACAACAGCCTGTGATTACCGCATGGAATAGGGTTAACCCTTGAAGGGTCGCAGCCCCCTGCCGGGCCGGTGCCCCTCACTCCCGACCCGCAGCCCCTGCCAGCCCAACCCTGGGCTCCTCCAAGCCCTGCCAGTGCCCCTCACTCCTGACCCGCAGCCCCTGCCAACCCAGCCCTGTCCCCACAGCTCTGCCAGTGCCCCTCACTCCCGACCCGCAGCCCCTGCCAGCCCAGTCCTGGGCTCCCCACCCCCCAACTCTCCTGAAGGCTGGTGCAGTCATTCTGTTTGCCAAGGAGGCTGTAGCTCATGGCTGGCTCTGTGCCCAGGTTGCTGTGGAAGCCAGAGATGGTTCCTGGTTCCGGTTGCCCATGTGGCCGCCGAGTGGAAACCGTCCCCCCGGCCGGCGGGTCCAGGTGGCCCCTGGCCTGCGAAAAGATGGGGCAGCAAGATCTAGATCCTCACTCCAGACGGAAGCCGCATCATCAGCTCGCCGGCCCGTGGCCCTTCCCTGCGTGCACGCCTGGCTGGCCCCCAAAACAGCCCATCTCCAGGCTGCCCCCCCACGCCCCTCGGTGAATGGCCCCCATGGTTCCCTACCCCCCTTGGTCAAAATCTGCCCCTTGGGCCCACTGTGACTTGCCTGCGGCCAGCCATTGAGTTGTGCTAAATCGGTGCCTGCCTGAGAAGGGAACAAACCCGTCTTTGTTGGCCACGCTGGGACCAAGACCCGGGGCTCAAATCTCTCCTTCGCCTGCTCTTTGTTCAGCCGTAGCTGTCGGGGCCCAGTGGCTCCCGGGCGGCTGACTGGCCACCACTCCCAAATCTTTGTCCACGGACCTGCCCCCCTTCCCGGGGAGCGGCGGCTTGGGGTGCCGGGCTTAGCTCCCAGTGGCCCCCGTAGAGAGCTCCCTGGGGGCCCCCCGCTCAGGGGGTGCCAAGGGAGCCCCGCAGCGCTGGGGGGGGCCACGGGGGCGTTTGCTGGGGGCTGAGGAGCATCCAGAGGGGCGGTCGGTGGATGGACGGCGTGGCTCGGGCCTTGGGAGTGTCTGGCCAATGACCACACAGCGACCACCGTCAGTCCCCCTGTCCCCCTCCCTCTCTTCCTCCATCCACCCCCACTCCTTCCTCCCTCCCTTCCTCCATCCATCCCTCCATCCACCCCACCCTTTCCTCCAACCATCCATCCATCCCACATCCCTTCCTCTATCCACCTCCACTCCTTCCTCCATCCATCCATCTGTCCATTCCTCCATCTATCCCCTTCCCCACTCTTCTCTCCCTCCCTGTGCCCTCTATCCGCCCAGCCCCCCATGGAACTAAGGTGCCCCCCAGCTCCACTCCCCCCAGCACAGCACCTCCCGCCCCACAGCACTGTGGTCTCCTGTCCAGTCCCTGCCCCCTCCCAGCCCCGCTGAGCACGGTCCCCCAGCAATGAATGCCCCAGGCAGAGAATCGGGTGTCCATGGGGGGTGGCTTTATTGAGGGGTCTGGGAGACATCGCTCTGCGGGCAGGATGGGGGTCACCACTGGGGGAGAGAGGGGCAGTGTGGGATGTGGGAGGACCAGAGCGTGGGGGGATTGGGGTGGGGGGGGAAGGATTAGGGGCAATTGGGGTGGGACAGGGGGATCTGGGTGTAGGATTGGAGGAGTCACCTCATGTATGAAGCCAGAGGCCTGAGAATAACGGGGCCCCTGGGGGCGGTGGTTGGGGGGGTCAGGTCCAGCCTTCGCCCTCAGTCAGGGGAGGGCAGCATGGGGCTGGGAGCCCCTTACCCTGCGTCGGTCCTCAGAGCCCTGGTGGGGCAGGTCCAGGAGAAAGGGCCGGAGGTCGGCAGAGGTAAAGGACAGAGGTACCTGGGGGAGAGATGGGGCAGGACGGAGGGAAGGAGAAAGGCAGGAAGGAGGAGAGAGAGGTTATTGGAAAAGAGCCGCTGCCCCCTGCCCTGCCCCTGGGCGGAGGGGGCACTTACCTGAGGGGCCACAGCTCAGGCTGTGGGGCTCACTGGGGCTGAGAGGTTCGGGGGCCAGGGCCTGGGGCGATGCCGTGGCTCCCGTAAAACTCCACCACCTGGTTGGGGACCTCAGCCAGCACGCACCTGGCCAGCGCTGCCGGGGGCGCCTGCGGAGAGACGGGGTGAGGCAGAGCCGGACGGAGGAAGGCGGAGGGAGGGAGCGCGGGGGAGGCGGACGGAGGAGGGCGGAGGAGGGCGGACGGAGGGAGCGCGGCGGAGCTGGACGGAGGAGGGCAGACGGAGGGAGCGCGGCGGGGGCGGACGGAGGAGGGCGGAGGGAGGGAGCGCGGCGGAGGCGGACGGAGGAGGGCGGACGGAGGGAGCGCAGGGGAAGCGGACGGAGGAGGGCGGATGTAGGGAGCGCGGGGGAGGCGGACGGAGGAGGACGGAGGGAGGGAGCGCGGGGGAGGCGGACGGAGGAGGGCGGACGGAGGGAGCGCGGGGGAGGCGGACGGAGGAGGGCGGACGGAGGGAGCGCGGCGGGGGCGGACAGAGGAGGGCGGAGGGAGGGAGCGCGGCGGAGGCGGACGGACGGAGGGAGCGCGGGGGAGGCGGACGGAGGAGGACGGAGGGAGGGAGCGCGGGGGAGGCGGACGGAGGAGGGCGGACGGAGGGAGCGCGGGGGAGGCGGACGGAGGAGGGCGGACGGAGGGAGCGCGGCGGAGGCGGACGGAGGAGGGCGGAGGAGGGAGCGCGGGGGAGGCGGACGGAGGAGGGCGGAGGGAGGGAGCGCGGCGGAGGCGGACGGAGGAGGGCGGAGGGAGGGAGCGCGGGGGAGGCGGACGGAGGAGGGCGGACGGAGGGAGCGCGGGGGAGGCGGACGGAGGAGGGCGGACGGAGGGAGCGCGGGAGAGGCGGACGGAGGAGGGCGGAGGGAGGGAGCGCGGCGGAGCCGGACGGAGGAGGGCGGACGGAGGGAGCGCGGGGGAGGCGGACGGAGGAGGGCGGACGGAGGGAGCGCGGGGGAGGCGGACGGAGGAGGGCGGAGGGAGGGAGCGCGGGGGAGGCGGACGGAGGAGGGCGGACGGAGGGAGCGCGGGGGAGGCGGACGGAGGAGGGCGGACGGAGGGAGCGCGGCGGAGGCGGACGGAGGAGGGCGGAGGGAGGGAGCGCGGGGGAGGCGGACGGAGGAGGGCGGAGGGAGGGAGCGCGGGGGAGGCGGACGGAGGAGGGCGGACGGAGGGAGCGCGGCGGAGGCGGACGGAGGAGGGCGGACGGAGGGAGCGCGGCGGAGGCGGACGGAGGAGGGCGGACGGAGGGAGCGCGGCGGAGGCGGACGGAGGAGGGCGGACGGAGGGAGCGCGGCGGAGGCGGACGGAGGAGGGCGGACGGAGGGAGCGCGGCGGAGGCGGACGGAGGAGGGCGGACGGAGGGAGCGCGGGGGAGGCGGACGGAGGAGGGCGGAGGGAGGGAGCGCGGGGGAGGCGGACGGAGGAGGGCGGATGGAGGGAGCGCGGGGGAGGCGGACGGAGGAGGGCGGATGGAGGGAGCGCAGGGGAGGCGGACGGAGGAGGGCGGACGGAGGGAGCGCGGCGGAGGCGGACGGAGGAGGGCGGACGGAGGGAGCGCGGCGGAGGCGGACGGAGGGAGCGCGGGGGAGGCGGACGGAGGAGGGCGGAGGGAGGGAGCGCAGCGGAGGCGGACGGAGGAGGGCGGACGGAGGGAGCGCGGGGGAGGCGGACGGAGGAGGGCGGATGGAGGGAGCGCGGCGGAGCCGGACGGAGGAGGGCGGACGGAGGGAGCGCGGGGAAGGCGGACGGAGGAGGGCGGACGGAGGGAGCGCGGGGGAGGCGGACGGAGGAGGGCGGACGGAGGGAGCGCGGCGGAGGCGGACGGAGGAGGGCGGAGGGAGGGAGCGCGGCGGAGGCGGACGGAGGAGGGCGGATGGAGGGAGCGCAGGGGAGGCGGACGGAGGAGGGCGGACGGAGGGAGCGCGGGGGAGGCGGACGGAGGAGGGCGGATGGAGGGAGCGCAGGGGAGGCGGACGGAGGAGGGCGGACGGAGGGAGCGCGGCGGAGGCGGACGGAGGAGGGCGGACGGAGGGAGCGCGGGGGAGGCGGACGGAGGAGGGCGGACGGAGGGAGCGCAGGGGAGGCGGACGGAGGAGGGCGGACGGAGGGAGCGCGGCGGAGGCGGACGGAGGAGGGCGGACGGAGGGAGCGCGGCGGAGGCGGACGGAGGAGGGCGGAGGGAGGGAGCGCGGCGGAGGCGGACGGAGGAGGGCCGACGGAGGGAGCGCGGGGGAGGCGGACGGAGGAGGGCGGACGGAGGGAGCGCGGGGGAGGCGGACGGAGGAGGGCGGATGGAGGGAGCGCAGGGGAGGCGGACGGAGGAGGGCGGACGGAGGGAGCGCGGCGGAGGCGGACGGAGGAGGGCGGACGGAGGGAGCGCGGGGGAGGCGGACGGAGGAGGGCGGACGGAGGGAGCGCGGCAGAGGCGGACGGAGGAGGGCGGAGGGAGGGAGCGCAGGGGAAGCGGACGGAGGAGGGCGGACGTAGGGAGCGCGGGGGAGGCGGACGGAGGAGGGCGGACGGAGGGAGCGCGGCGGAGGCGGACGGAGGAGGGCGGACGGAGGGAGCGCAGGGGAAGCGGACGGAGGAGGGCGGACGGAGGGAGCGCGGGGGAGGCGGACGGAGGAGGGCGGACGGAGGGAGCGCGGCGGAGGCGGACGGAGGAGGGCGGAGGGAGGGAGCGCGGGGGAGGCGGACGGAGGAGGGCGGACGGAGGGAGCGCGGCGGAGGCGGACGGAGGAGGGCGGAGGGAGGGAGCGCGGGGGAGGCGGACGGAGGAGGGCGGAGGGAGGGAGCGCGGGGGAGGCGGACGGAGGGAGCACGGGGGAGGCGGACGGAGGAGGGCGGAGGGAGGGAGCGCGGCGGAGGCGGACGGAGGAGGGCGGAGGGAGGGAGCGCAGCGGAGGCGGACGGAGGAGGGCGGAGCGAGGGAGCGCGGGGGAGGCGGACGGAGGAGGGCGGACGGAGGGAGCGCAGGGGAAGCGGACGGAAGAGGGCGGACGGAGGGAGCGCGGCGGAGGCGGACGGAGGAGGGCGGACGGAGGGAGCGCGGGGGAGGCGGACGGAGGAGGGCGGACGGAGGGAGCGCGGCGGAGGCGGACGGAGGAGGGCGGAGGGAGGGAGCGCAGCGGAGGCGGACGGAGGAGGGCGGAGGGAGGGAGCGCGGGGGAGGCGGACGGAGGAGGGCGGACGGAGGGAGCGCGGCGGAGGCGGACGGAGGAGGGCGGAGGGAGGGAGCGCGGGGGAGGCGGACGGAGGGAGCGCAGGGGAAGCGGACGGAGGAGGGCGGACGGAGGGAGCGCGGCGGAGGCGGACGGAGGAGGGCGGAGGGAGGGAGCGCAGCGGAGGCGGACGGAGGAGGGCGGACGGAGGGAGCGCGGCGGAGGCGGACGGAGGAGGGCGGACGGAGGGAGCGCAGGGGAAGCGGACGGAAGAGGGCGGACGGAGGGAGCGCGGGGGAGGCGGACGGAGGAGGGCGGACGGAGGGAGCGCGGGGGAGGCGGACGGAGGAGGGCGGACGGAGGGAGCGCAGGGGAAGCGGACGGAGGAGGGCGGATGGAGGGAGCACGGCGGAGCCAGACGGAGGAGGGCGGATGGAGGACACACCGCACTTCCTCTCCCCACTCACCTTCTTGAATTCGCAGAAGGGCACGAACTGGACGATGTCGCGGACGGCCCGCTCCCACCCGGACTCCTGGGTCCCGTCCTCCTCGTCCAGCGCCCGCATGTCGGAGAAGTCAGTGTTCCCCACGCCCACAATGATGATGGAGACGGGCAAGCTCGAGGCTCGGGCGATGGCTTCCCGCGTGGCCGGCATGTCGCTCAGCACCCCGTCCGTCAGCACCAGCAGCACCCGGTACCGCTGGGGAGAACGGGGAGCTCAGCGCTTGGGGATCCCAAACTCCCTCTGCAGCCAGCCCCCTCCAGCCTCCCTCCCCCTCTGCCCTTCCCTCTCACCATGGGAGGCCCACTGCCCTCTTCCTCGCTGGCGGGCGCCAGCACCCGGTTGATGATGGGGGCCAGGTTGGTGGGGCCGTAGAGCTGGATCTGGGGCAGGCACCGCTTGTAGGCCTCGATCACCCCCGAGATCCCTGCAGGGGGGGAGATGCTCAGGACTCCTGGGTTCTCTTCCCGGATCAGGGAGGGGAGTGGGGTCTAATGGTTGGAGCAGAGGGGAGTTGAGAGCCAGGACTCCTGGGTTCTGTCCCTGGCTCTAATAGGGGAGTGGGGTATAGTGGTTAGAGCAGAGGGGGCTGGGAGCCAGGACTCCTGGGTTCTGTCCCTGGCTCTGGCAGGGGAGTGGGGTCTGGTGGTTAGAGCAGAGGGGGGCTGGGAGCCAGGACTCCTGGGTTCTGTCCCTGGCTCTAGGAGGGGAGTGGGGTCTAGTGGTTAGAGCAGAGGGGAGCTGGGAGTCAGGGCTCCAGGGTTCTCCTGGGCTCATATCAATCAGGGCTCTGTTGAGCATTGCCTAGGTTAACAAATGACACTCGCTAACAAAGAGAGAGATTCTCCTACATTCACACTCCGGGTTGTCTGGGTCGAAGTTGATGGCGAAATCATGAGAGACCTGGGAAAGAAGGAGACGCAGACTCAGAGAGAGGGCAAACACTGCATCCCCCAACCTACTCCCCCACCCTCAGCTTCACAAAATGTACCTCATAGTTTGGTGGGATCCGTGCCCCAAATCCAAAGGCCGGAAACTTTTTGTCACTGGAAGAGAGAGAGATGGCGGGGGTCAAGCCTATGAACCCTGAACAGCAAATGGGACCCAGGAGTCCGGGATGGCAGCGCAGGGCTCTCAGCCCCAGGACACTGGTACCTCCCAGCCCCTGGGGCATAGCTGGAGATAGCAAGATCCCATTGTAAAGGACTGTGGGTAACTTGCTACCACGGGGCTCCAGGGCAAAGGACTGTGGGTAATTTGCTGGAGATAGCAAGATCCCATTGTAAAGGACTGTGGGTAACTTGCTACCACGGGGCTCCAGGGCAAAGGACTGTGGGTAATTTGCTGGAGATAGCAAGATCCCATTGTAAAGGACTGTGGGTAACTTGCTACCACGGGGCTCCAGGGCAAAGGACTGCGGGTAATTTGCTGCTGCAGAGGATGGTGGTTTGCTTGGGAGAGCAGGACTCTTGCAAAGGACTATGGGTCATTTGAGAGAGCAGAAATCTGATGCAAAGGACTGTGGGTAGTTTGCAAGAGCAGGACTCCTGTGGTAAAGGCGGGCTAGCTTTCTGTGGGTGGTCTGTAAGAGCGGGATTCTGGGGCAATGCATGTTGGGGGTGGGCGGGGAGAGCCCAGGATGGGATGGATCCAGGATGGCAGCGCAGGGTCTCTGCCCTAGGGAGGCTGTTACCTGTCGTAGTCCTGGCAGATCTCACCCACGGCTGACAGCGCTCTGAGGTATTCGTTGGGTTCCTTGGGGTTGATGAAATGCAGGGAGTGCTCGCTGCGCGGGTCACCGTTGGAAGCCGTAAAGTCAATCGCCACCTGCAAGGGACGGGAGCAGCGCCCCCCGGGGTTAGATGGGAGGGTGCACGCCCCAATCCGAGCCTCTCACTGCCCCGCCACTGGGCCCAGCCACCTCACCGTGAAGTAGATCTGCAGTCCGCCCATGATGTAATCCAGGAACGTGTGAACCTTCTCCACCTGTCCGGAGAGGGTGAAATAATATTAGCGGCAGTCAATGAGGATTCGTAACAAGGCATTAACAATGAGCGATAATGAGCCGTTTATCGCAGAGCCGCGGCAATGTCGGGTGGAAGGGACCTGACCGAGTCCAGCTCCGCCGGTGCTGAGACAAGACCACGTAACCTGAGCCTAGGCCTGATGGGTCTTTGTCCAACCGGGTCTTCCAAATCTCCAACGTTGGGGGCCTCCCCAAACCTCCCTCGGATGCTTAACTCTCCCGAGAGTTTGGGAGTTTCTCCTAATGTCCAACCTTGCTCTCTCTTGCTGCGGGATACACCCCGAGACATCTGGTCCCACCGTCCACGGAGAACAATGGATCCCCGTCCTCCTCACAATGGCCCTTCGCCCACGGAAGACTGTCGGTGGGTTCCCACCTCAACTTTCTGTAGCCAGACATCCCCAGTTGTTTTTAACCTTCTTTCTTAGGTCAGGTTTTTCTAAACCTTTGATCACTGTTTGCTGCTCTCCTCTGGACTCTCTCCAATTTGTCTCCCCTGAAATGTGACGCCCAGAATTGGACACAACGTCCTGCTGAGGCCTCATCAGCGCCAAGCAGAATGAGATAATTATCTCCCATGTCTGACGCACCACCCTCTTGTTAATACTCCTCTTTCTCATAACTGCAACACGAGGTTGGCCATCTTCAATCTGTGAGCCACCCGAACCGCCAGCGCCTTCCCCACGTTGCCTTCTGAGTTTTCCTTCCCAAGGGAAGTACTTTGCACTTGCCTTCATTGAATTTCATCCTGTTGGTTTCAGACCAATTCTCCACTTAGTCAAGGTCATTTCTGATTGCTAAGCCTGCCCTCCAAAGCGCTGGCATCCACACATTTCATAAGCCTCCTCACCACTCCATTAGCCAAGTCGTTAACGATGATATTCACTAGGATCGGACCCAGGACTGACCCTTGCGGGACCCCAGGAGATACATCCAGCAAGCCACCGATAACTACTCGTTGAGTCCAGGCTGTCGCCTGGTGCTCACTGATAATAATGCAAATGAATTGAAGTAGAAAGGTAAAAACTCGCCAGCTGTTAATCATACAGACAAATCATTAGTGCAGAACACTAATTAGTTAAAATGAGGAGGAGGGCCACCGTTATCAATAAAACAGAGTCAATTCTTTATTGATGAAGGTGTGGAAGTACTTGGTGGCTTGACAAGGTTGCACGGCGAGTCTGCAGTAAAGCAATGAATTGGACCCAGGAGTCCTGTGCCCCAGGCAGTGCCCGCAGAACCACCCTTTAGCCCTGCCCTTTCCACCCCCCCACTCACCTTGCATTGGGTCAGAACCACCGTGCCGGAGTTGGTGTAGTGTTTCTTCTTCTCCTGGTACTTCGGGTTGATGCACTCAAACTCCATCTGCCCAGCGATAGGGAAAGTGTGTGTGTGCGGGGGTCAGCTCCAGTGCTGGAGAGAGAACCCAGGAGTGGCAGACCCACCCCCCATAACCCACTCAACCCCACTCCCCTCCCAGAGCTGGGAGAGAACCCAGGAGTCCTGGCTCCGAGGCCCTTCCCCCCGCTCTAACCCACCAGACCCCACGCCCCTCTCAGAATCAAGTAGAGAACCCAAGAGCCCTGGCTCCCATCTCCACCTTCCATACCTCTTTCCCTGAGGAAACCTCATGCATTTCACGGAAGGTTGTCGTGAATTCACCAATGTAATCATGTTTCCCACTGGAATTATAGTCGTAAACAACACACTGGGAGAAAAGAGAGAGGGAGTGATAATGTGAGAGACCCCCAGAGCCAGGATAGAACCCAGGAGTCCTGGATCCCAGGCCCCCTGCTCTAACCACTGGACCCTGCTCCCCTCCCAAAGCTGGAGAGAGAACCCAGGTGTCCAAGCACTCACCCGTATGGTCTTGTCTGGGTCGCAGCTGCAGAGCGAGTGGAGGGAGATGCGGAAGGGTTCCCACCTGGGGCTGAGGTTGTTATTTATCACCTGGGGGGAAGCAGTGGGGTGAATGTGGGTCACTACTGCCCACTCCGCCCTGCTGCCCCATCCCCCACCTGGCACCATCCCTGCCCCCTCCATACCCCCTACTGCTTCCAGACAACCTCCCTGCCAGCCCCTCGCCCCAGCCCCTCACCTCCGTCCTCATCACCAGCTGCTCCGTGTTGTTCCTGTTCACCTTGTAGATTTCCAGGAAAGGGTCAGACTTGCTGAAGAGATCCTACAGCGAGGGAGAGAGAGAATCCGCCCCAGGACACCTGGATTCCAGACTGGCTCTGGGGGGGAGTGGGTCTGGTGGGTTAGAGCAGGGGGGGCTGGGAGCCAGGACTCCTGGGTTCTCTCCCCAGCTCTGGGAAGGGTGTGGGGTCTGGTAGGTTGGAGCAGGGGGGCTGGGAGCCAGGACTCCTGGGTTCTCTGCACAGGGGAAGGGAAACTCGCTCTCTTACCTTGTTGTCCAACTTCTGAGCCCGGAACTCAAGCTGCACAAAGTCATTGGTACTAGTGACCTTTTCTGCTTCGATCTGGTGGGGGAGACATGAATGGACCCACCGAGAGACACAAGACACCCATGGGCAGAGCCTGGAGAACCTTGTTATGCTGATACCCAAGCCCCTGCTGGACTAGTCCCACCTCTCACTAACCACACACTGACTCTGTTCTACCAGCCCACCAAACCCTACTCCCCTCCCAGAGCCTGGGAGAGAACCCAGGAGTCCTGGCTCCCAGCACCTGCCTGTTCTAGCCCACCAAACCCCCTTCCCCTCCCAGAGCCTGGGAGAGAACCCAGGAGTCCTGCCCCCGCCCCCAGCTCTAGCCAACCAAACTCAACTCCCCACCCAGAACCTGGAAGAGAACTCAGGAGTCCTGGCTCCCCTGCTGCTCTAGCCCATCAAACCCCACTCCCCACCCAGAGCCTGGGAGAGAACCCAGGAGTCCTGGCTCCTAGCCCCCTTCCCTCCTGCCCCACTCTAACCCACTAGTTCTCTTCTCTCCAGCTCTTTTTGGGGGGTGTCTCATCCCCACCCAGTAGCCCTCCTACCGTGATGGTGGATTTTCCTGCAGTCTTGCCAGTCTTGAGTAGCAGTGGTTTGGTGACCTTGGTCTGGGATACGATCTGTCATGGGGGACAGAGGTCAGGCAGCGCTCGGGGGGAGTACAGAGCGAGAAGAGTGGAGAGCAGGATGGAGGGGCCATGGCACCAGTTGGTTGGGGTTATGGTGAAGTTGGGGGGCTAGGGTTTGGTGAGAGGTTAACATTGGGGGCACCATACGGAGGGGTTGGGGCTAAGGTTCGATGTGTGGCAAATATCACCATGTATCCCAGGGTCTGGGGTTAGTGTTGGGTTATGGTGAGCAGGGGCATAAGCCACCTCAACAAATGGCCCATGGGTACAACTAGAGTTTATGGTTATCAGGATATCTCACATCCCCTCCTGTCCCAGGGTGAAGGTTTTCAAGGGGTATAGCCCATGTCCCCACCTGTCCCAGGGCTACGGTTAGGGATAGGTTATCTGGGGGTTTAACCTCATGTCCTCAGGCTTAGATGTAGGGTTAGTGTTATCTGAAGGTTTACCCCACATCCCCAGGGTTAGGGTTATCTGGGGGTTTACCCCATGTCCCCAGGGTTAGGGTTAGGGTTATCTGGGGGTATACCTCACATCCCCAGGGTTAGGGTTAGGGTTATCTGGGGGTATATCCCACATCCCCAGGGTTAGGTTTAGGGTTATCTGGGGGTTTACCCCATGTCCCCAGGGTTAGGTTTAGGGTTATCTGGGGGTTTACCCCACATCTTCAGGGTTAGGGTTATCTGGGGGTTTACCCCATGTCCCCAGGGTTAGGTTTAGGGTTATTGGGGGTATACCCTGTGTCCTCAAGGTTAGGTTTAGAGTTAGGTTATTGGAGATATACCCCATGTCCCCAGGGTTAGGTTTAGGGTTAGGGTTATCTGGAGGTATACTCCATGTCCCCAGGGTTAGCTTTAGGGTTAGGGTATCTTGGCGTTTACGCCATATCCTCACCTGGCCCAGGGAGCACTCAGCCTCCCCCAGGAAAGCGTCATCCTGGAACCCCGCATCCTCAGCGCCGTTGGCATCATAGACTTCGAAGCACAGCGTCTGCATCTCCTCGAAGAAGTAGTCCAGTGGAAAGACATGGGAGAAGACGGGGTTCAGGCTGCAGCACATGATCTCGGAGCGCCCCACCTGGGAGTAGAGGACAGGGTTCAGGAGGAGATTCAGCAGGAAGAGGGGGCTCTGAGGAAAGGGAGCACCCCGTTTGGGGGATGATGGGATGGTGGCTTATGTGGGCCACATCTCTATCTGGGGGAGAGAGTTTGGGGGGCCAAGAGGTGGAAATCCAGAGCAGAGAGACGTGGGGGAGAGGGACACACCTCAGAAACTGAGGGGCACCGTGGGGGTCCCCCAATTTTCCCTGAGTGAGAACGGGAAACTGTGGGGGCAGCCCAAAGGGGAGGCATGGGAGGACAGTTCCTGGGGCAGGGGATGATCAGGAGACTTGTGGAGGGGATCCCCATTCACCCCTTGTGACCCCCATACCTCAGTCCACTGCCCCTCACTGAGCTGTTTCAGCACCACGCAGGGGTTTGGGTTGGTCAGAGTGTCCCGGTCCAGGAGGTTCCAGCATGAGACTCGGAGCTCGACCCGCGAGGCCCCCAGGGCCACTGGCTGGGACTTGTCCACCTCCGACATGGTGGGTCTGGAAGGGAGAGATGGGACATGTGGCAGGAGAGGTGGGTGGGAGATGCTCATAGGGCTAGAGAGATTGTGCAACTTGTGAGGGGGATGGGAGGATAGACAGTGGCTGTGGATAAGTGTTTGGATGGATGAATGGAGGAGAGTTTTCAGGTGGGTGGCTGGCTGGGGGTTTTCAGGTGGGGGGATGGATGGATGGATGGAGGGGGGGTTGGGTGGGTGGCTGGATGAAGTTGTGGGTGGCTGGCCGGGGGTTTTCAGGTGGGGGGGATGGATGGATGGATGGATGGAGGGGGGGTTTTCAGGTGGGTGGGTGGACAGATGGTGGGGGGGTTTCAGGTGCGTGGCTGGATGAAGTTGTAGGTGGCTGGCCGGGGGTTTTCAGGTGGGGGGGATGGATGGATGGATGGAGGGGGGAGTTTCAGGTGCGTGGCTGGATGAAGTTGTGGGTGGCTGGCCGGGGGTTTTCAGGTGGGGGGGGATGGATGGATGGATGGATGGGGGGGTTGGGTGGGTGGCTGGATGAAGTTGTGGGTGGCTGGCCGGGGGTTTTCAGGTGGGGGGGATGGATGGATGGATGGAGGGGGGGGTTGGGTGGTGGCTGGATGAAGTTGTGGGTGGCTGGCCGGGGGTTAGAGGTGGCTGGGTGGGTGGATGGGTTGTGGGTGGCTGGCTGGGGAGTTAGAGGTCGGTGGGTGGATGAAGGGGGGTTTCAGGTGAGTGGATGGATGGATGGGAGGGTGTTTTTGGGTGCATGGATGGATGGATGGATGGGGGGTTTTCAGGTGGGTGGTGGACAGATGGTGGGGGGTTTTCAGGTGCGTGGCTGGATGAAGTTGTGGGTGGCTGGCTGGCCGGGGGTTTTCAGGTGGGGGGGATGGATGGATGGATGGATGGATGGATGGATGGATAGAGGGGGGGTTGGGTGGGTGGCTGGATGAAGTTGTGGGTGGCTGGCCGGGGGTTTTCAGGTGGGGGGGATGGATGGATGGATGGATGTGGGGGGGTTTCAGGTGCATGGCTGGATGAAGTTGTGGGTGGCTGGCTGGGGGTTTTCAGGTGGGGGGGGATGGATGGATGGATGGATGGAGGGGGGGTTGGGTGGGTGGCTGGATGAAGTTGTGGGTGGCTGGCCGGGGGTTAAAGGTGGCTGGGTGGGTGGATGGGGTTGTGGGTGGCTGGCTGGGGGGTTAGAGGTGGGTGGGTGGATGAAGGGGGGTTTCAGGTGAGTGGATGGATGGATGGGAGGGTGTTTTTGGGTGCATGGATGGATGAATGGAGGGGGGGTTTTCAGGTGGGTGGGTGGACAGATGGTGGGGGGTTTACAGGTGCGTGGCTGTATGAAGTTGTGGGTGGCTGGCCGGGGGTTTTCAGGTGGGGGGGATGGATGGATGGATGGGGGGGGTTTCAGGTGTGTGGCTGGATGAAGTTGTGGGTGGCTGGCTGGGGGTTTTCGGGGGGGGGATGGATGGATGGATGGAGGGGGGGTTTGGTGGGTGGCTGGATGAAGTTGTGGGTGGCTGGCCGGGGGTTTTCGGGGGGGGGATGGATGGATGGATGGAGGGGGGGTTGGGTGGGTGGCTGGATGAAGTTGTGGGTGGCTGGCCGGGGGTTAAAGGTGGCTGGGTGGGTGGATGGGTTGTGGGTGGCTGGCCGGGGGCTTAGAGGTCGGTGGGTGGATGAAGGGGGTTTTCAGGTGGGGGGGATGGATGGATGGATGGAGGGGGGGTTGGGTGGTGGCTGGATGAAGTTGTGGGTGGCTGGCCGGGGGTTTTCAGGTGTGGGGGATGGATGGATGGATGGATGGATGGAGGGGGGGGTTGGGTGGGTGGCTGGATGAAGTTGTGGGTGGCTGGCCGGGGGTTTTCAGGTGGGGGGGATGGATGGATGGATGGAGGGGGGGTTGGGTGGTGGCTGGATGAAGTTGTGGGTGGCTGGCCGGGGGTTAAAGGTGGCTGGGTGGGTGGATGGGGTTGTGGGTGGCTGGCTGGGGGGTTAGAGGTGGGTGGGTGGATGAAGGGGGGTTTCAGGTGAGTGGATGGATGGATGGGAGGGTGTTTTTGGGTGCATGGATGGATGGATGGAGGGGGGGGTTTTCAGGTGGGTGGGTGGACAGATGGTGGGGGGTTTTCAGGTGCGTGGCTGGATGAAGTTGTGGGTGGCTGGCCGGGGGTTTTCAGGTGGGGGGGATGGATGGATGGATGAAGGGGGGGTTGGGTGGGTGGCTGGATGAAGTTGTGGGTGGCTGGCTGGGGGTTTTCAAGTGGGGGGGATGGATGGATGGATGGGGGGGGTTCAGGTGCGTGGCTGGATGAAGTTGTGGGTGGCTGGCCGGGGGTTTTCAGGTGGGGGGGGATGGATGGATGGATGGATGGGGGGGGTTTCAGGTGCGTGGCTGGATGAAGTTGTGGGTGGCTGGCCGGGGGTTTTCAGGTGGGGGGGAGATGGATGGATGGATGGATGGATGGATGGAGGGGGGGTTGGGTGGGTGGCTGGAGGTTAGAGGTGGCTGGATGGGGTTGTGGGTGGCTGGGTGGAGAT
The DNA here is from genome assembly GCF_007399415.2 of Gopherus evgoodei. Taxonomy (NCBI): domain Eukaryota; kingdom Metazoa; phylum Chordata; order Testudines; family Testudinidae; genus Gopherus; species Gopherus evgoodei. Next base: position 41,005 of record NW_022059785.1, on the reverse strand, counting down.
GAATGGAGGGTGGCGGGGGGGGTTGGGTGGATAGCAAGACAGCAAAAGCACCCCCCCGGAGGAGAGAGATTTAAATCACAGCATTGGGTGTGATTGAGAGCGCGGGGGCAGGGATGGGGTGAGTGGGGTGGGGAGCCCAGGGCTGGGCTAGCAGGGGCTGCGGGTCAGGAGTGAGGGGCACCAGCAGGGCTGTGGAGGGGTGGGGGAGGGAAGCCCAGGTGATGCCCAGTTCCCGAGAGTTTCTGCCCCATCAGCACCGGTTGGATGATTTATGGCCCTGCGGTGCCTTGGCTCCGGGTTGGGACATGACTCAGGTTGGCTCAGACAAGCCATGTGCCATGGGGGCGGGGGCGGAGTGCAGGGCTGGGCCAGCAGGGGGCGGTGGCTTGGCAGTGAGGGGCACTAGCTGTGTGCATGTGTAGAGAGAGTGTGTGCGCGTGTGTGTGTAGAGTGTTGGATTGTGTGTGTGTGAAGAGTGTTGGATTGTGTGTGTGTGTGTGTGTGTGAAGAGTGTTGGGGTGTGTGTGTGTGTGTGTAGAGTGTTGGATTGTGTGTGTGTGTGTGAAGAGTGTTGGTGTGTGTGTGTGTAGAGTGTTGGATTGTGTGTGTGTGTGTGAAGAGTGTTGGGGTGTGTGTGTGTGTGTGTAGAGTGTTGGATTGTGGGTGTGGGTGTGTGAAGAGTGTTGGGTGTGTGTGTGAAGAGTGTTGGGTTGTGTGTGTGTGTGTGTGTAGAGTGTTGGGTTGTGTGTGTGTGTGTATCTGAGCAACATTGGTGTTGCGTTGCTTCCTCTCTTCTGTGTGTCAGGTGTGTGCATTATGCAGCACTCCACAGACCCTTCCCCCACCATTATTCAATGTTGTATTGCTGCCCAACCCGTGTATGTGTGTGTGTGTGTAAACTCCCCCCTCCCATTTTGCGTCACCCCAACACAACAAACTTCTCAATTCACCCAGCAGTGACTTGGGGTTCAGATCCATCAGCCTCGCTTTTCCTGCTCCCACAAAACCCAGAGCCCCTCCCCAAACCCTCCCCCAGGGCACACAAGTTGTGTTAAAATAACACAACGGGGCAGAAAATCGGTCTGATATCACCATGGAAATGGAGAAGCATAATTCTCACTTTGATTATTTTTAACCTTCCCCTGGGTTGGGGGTTGGGTGGTGAATCTGGGGACAATGGGGTCCCAGTGTGTTGGGAGGAGGGTTGGGGGGGAGGGTTTGGCAGATGTAACACAACTGGGGCTAACCACAAACAAGACAACAAACAGGGCATGCTTAAAACACATAGAGAAACAACCGGGGCACACAACACCAACACAACACATGCAGACACAACACTGAAACACAACCAGGACACACGATGTTGAGACACAACACATCGGTACATCACTGATACGCAACTGGGACACACAATCTCAAGACACAAAACTGACATGCAACTAGGACACACACCATTGAGACACAACATGCAGACACAACACTGAGACTCAACACACTGGCGCAACACTAATACACAACACACAGGTACAGCAGCATCACACAACATGGCCACACAACATGCACCCAGTGACACATGGGCCCATCTCACCCAGGGGTGTGTCCGCTCCTCCATCCCCCAGCTGTGGCCTGGAAGCAGGAATTAGACTTGAGTGGAGTCCTGTGGGTGTGTCCTTGTGCCTTGAAATCTACAACACTCAGGGCAGGGACACACACACACTCACACACCACACCACAACACCCAGCATAGGAATGGACACACATATAACAAGGACATACACACACAAATCTATGACCCCGTGGATGGATGTGGACACACAAAGAAACAACACCCAGTGTAGGGACACAGACTCACAACAAGCACACACACATACAACACCCAGTGTAGGGACACAGACTCACAACAAGAACACACACATACAACACGCAGTGTAGGGACACAGACTCACAACAAGAACACACACATACAACACCCAGTGTAGGGACACACATACACACCAGGGACACACACACACAAACACCCAGTGTAGGATAGACACACGCACACAACACCCTAGGGACACACACTCCACAAGGACACACACACACACAGGAGGCTGCAGACGCGGGCTAGGGGTTAAGGTTTGCGGGGCGCCGGGCGGGGCGGAAGATGGGAACGCGGCACGTACCTGGGCGGCGGTGCAGACCGGGGCCTGGCTGCGTCCTCTGCCACCGGCTTCTCCTCTCCTCCTCCGCCGCTGCCGCACTCCCTCCTTCCCCGCTCCTCCCCCTGCGTCCCGCGGGTCTCTCTCCTCCTCCGCCTCTGCCGCACTCCCTCCTTCTCACCCTCCTCCTTCTCCTCTTCTACGCTCCCTCCTTCTCACCCCTCCTCCTTCCCCTCTTCTATGCTCCATAAGAACATAAGAACAGTCGTTCTGGGTCAGACCAAAGGTCCATCTAGCCCAGTATCCTGTCTACCGACAGTGGCCAATGCCAGGTGCCCCAGAGGGAGTGAAGCTAACAGGCAATGATCAAGTGATCTCTCTCCTGCCGTCCATCTCCACCCTCTGACAAACAGAGTCTAGGGACACCATTCCTTACCCATCCTGGCTAATAGCCATTAATGGACTTAACCTCCATGAATTTATCCAGTTCTCTTTTAAACCCTGTTACAGTCCAGCCTTCACAACGTCCTCAGGCAAGGAGTTCCACAGGTTGGCTGTGCGCTGCGTGAAGAAGACCTTCCTTTTATTTGTTTTAAACCTGCTGCCCATTAATTTCATTTGGTGACCCCTAGTTCTTGTATTATGGGAATAAGTCTGTAACCCTTCTGCCCCTCTGAGTTGGCAGCAACCAGGGCCGGGTTCAGTATCCAGGGGTCCGTTTTAATAACACAATGCATAACCGGCTCGAGCCCCCACCCAGTGACCTGGGACACTCACATACCACACCCCCCTGGGCACCTCTAGAAGGCAATACTTCCCCTCTCGCAAGCACGGAGTCTGAGTGTAGCAAAATCCTTTTAATAAAGGAGGGAAACAATGCGGCATCACGTTGGAGAAACACCACAAACAGGATTATAACACAAACCATAAGCAAAAACCCACCTCCAAGTACGTTTGGCACTGTCCTTCCCCCCTTAGGGTCTTAAATCCAATCACCCCAAAGTCCAACAACCCGAAAGTCTCTGGTCAGTGCCACCCTAGAGTTCAAAAGTTTATCTGCAGATTTTTACCCCCCAGCCTGGGTGGAAATGGGTGGGGAACCCACACAGGGTGTTGAGGGGCACCTTACGTGGGCCAGGGCCAACTGCTCCGCCTCTCCGTGGAGTTCTGCTGCAGCCTTCACCACGACCAGCTCTACCAAAACAGCTGTGCTGCTCCTCCAGCCAACACGTGAGCCTCTCCCGCAAACCGCTCCGCTCCACTCACTGTGCCATGGGCTGCTCCAACATGCTGCAAACTGCTCCGCTCTGCCAGCCGCTCAGCGATAGATCTTCAGCCTCCCCCACTAGTTAACGCAGCACTCGGTGATCTCAGCTCCGTAAGCTCAGCTCTTTAGTGAGTTCAGCTCTTAGGAGGGGAGCCCTGGTGCTGGTGCACCATTGGCCCAACAGGAATTCAGCTCAGCAGCCTCTAGATGGACTCCTATGGAATCAAAATTAGCTCTACTCTTTAATGGTGGAGACAGGACGACGTGCAATTGGCGTTCCAGGCCCTCAAAAGGGGCCCATCCCATCAAGTACACACACCAGTCCCCAACCTTTCTCCATTCACTGGGCTTTGGCACCCATGTCCCTTGTCTAGCGAGTGCTACGTAATTGAGGTTGAGTCATTTCTATCATAACGCAGTCTCATAGTTCCTCATTCACATAATTAGGGTGACAGCACTTTTTTTTCCTCTTGTCCCAATAACAAAGAAATTGGGGATCCCAGAGCTGTCAAAATGACCATCCCAGGCTGCTGTGGGCTATGCTAGGTGGGGTGGGTGTGCAAATGCAAACACCTAGAATTCCTTTCCACACTCCCCGTAATTCACCACCAGACGTCAGGGTGGAGCTCATCCTGACTCTGCTCACATGTAAATAACTTTCCCTTACTCACATCACTCATGATTTTCTATACCTCTGTCATCTCCCCCCTTAGTCTCCTCTTTTCCAAGCTGAAGAGTCCCAGCCTCTTTAATGTCTCCTCATATGGGACCTGTTCCAAACCCCTGATCATTTTAGTTGCCCTTCTCCGAACCTTTTCTAGCACCAGTATAGCTTTTTTGAGGTGAGGAGACCACATCTGTACACAGTATTCTAGATGTGGGCGTACCATGCATTTATATACAGGCAATAAGATATTCTGTCTTATTCTCTATCCCTCCTTCTCACCCCTCCTCCTTCCCCTCTTCTACACTCTCTCCTTCCCTCCTGTCCTCCTCTCCAGCTGTCTCGCTCCATGGGCGGATCGCTCTCTCCTGCCCTGACCCGTATTTCTCCTCCCGCCTCTCTGCTGCGGTCCCTCGTTCCGCTCCAGATATTGCTGTGCAGGGGGCGGGGCTTGTGTGTGTGTGTTTGTGTGTGTGTGTGAGAGAGAGAGACTGGAACACACTCAAGGACACATGGCACAGCAGAGATACATCGTAAGCAGCCATCACAAACAGGCACCTTACAGACACAACACATCACACAACACCAGGACCTGATACACACCAAGAAATTGCTGCACACACACACACACACACAACATGAGCAAGGAGGCACCACAAATACACACCATGTCCCCAACACACACTCCTATGGGCAGACACAACAGGGCCACAATGCTCACAGCAAGGCAGCACCAGAAACACACAACCCAATGCACACAGGGGCAGGGACACACGACACTGGGACACACAGAAAGGACCCACTATAACCACACAAAACAACAACAGACACACAGAACAGCACAGGGAGCCAACGAGGGCAAGAAGCTGCTGCAAACATCCCCCATAGGCACACAATATGGGGACACAACACAACAGGGACACAACATTTCTAGCCAGCAAGGCACCACACCAAACAACACAACCTGCACAAAGAGATAGAACACAGCGTGGATGCACCACACAGCAATGGGACACACACGGCAAGGAACCCCCTCCCCCCAAACACACACAATACCACTCATATGAGCAGACACAACACACAACTCAACAGGGACACACCCACCACAGGAGCACTCCGCTCATGGCAAGCCAGCCCCACAACACACAGCAAACTCACCCTCTTCCCACAGCCACCGCCACAAGGGCCCACCACAAACACACACAGCAACACTTGCACACAATGGTACGAGGGTGATGTCCCACCCACACCCCTGCACAAGACTTGTGAAGGGCTTTGAGGGGGTACACAGCAACACAACCTGTGTTGGAGCAGAATGTGTTGGGGGGGGTGTCCTTGCTGCCCCTGGTGGAGGGGCTGAGAACTGGTGTGTGTGTGTGTGTGTGTGTGTGTGTGTGTGTGTGTGTGTGTGTGTGTGTGTGTGTGTGTGTGTGTGTGTATATATCTCTCTCTCTCTATATCTATCTATATAGCCCTGCGCCCCCTGCTGGCCACGTCTCAGAACTACAACCCAGTCTGTGACCCCGCCCCCCAAGATTGGGACAGTGACTCCTGGTGCCCACAGCCCAGGGGGCCCCCCCAGAAGAGGGGCCGCTCCTGCCCCCCGCCCCCCGGAGGAACAAAGGAGACGCCCTCAGGCCCGCTCCGGTCGCCATATAGAATTTATTTCTCTCTTCGTTCTGTACAAGCCGAAAATAGACACGATCCCTGGAGGGGCAGAAAATGGGGGGAGGGTGGCTGGGAGGTGCAGGGGGGATGAGCCGCATTCAGAGTCCTGCCCCCTGTTTCCTCCCAGGGGAGTGATGCCTCCTCCCTCTGGGGGGCACCCCATGAAAACAGGGGTCTGTCCCTCAAGGGATTGTGGGGGGCGGAAGTGAGGGAACAAGACAGGCCCAAATAGAGGAGTGGAAGCGAGGCAGAAGGGCAGGGTGGGTCTGCAGCCCCATGGTCATGTGTGTGAGGGGTTGATCCTTGTTTTTGGGAAGGGGCCCATGGCTGGCTCTCGGGGAAGGCCCAGTGCTCCCCTCTCTCTCTCTGTGCTCGGGCTTCCACGTTCCCCATCTCCTCCCAGCTGGTGACATGGCTGATACTCGGATAGCTGGTCCGTCAGTTTGTCCCGGACTCCTGGGTTCCTGCGGAGACACAGACAAGGTGCCAGGGTGGGAGGGGGGCGGCCGGGTGGGGGGTTGTTAACCCTCTGTGGCCCAGAGGGGCCGTTTTACTCACCGCCAGCCTGGTCCACGGAGAGGAAAGGCCGGGAGATGGGGAGACGGGGTTTCCGAGGGGGCTGATGCCGCTCCGAGGGTGGGGGCGGAGGGGGGTCTGGCAGGGGGGCGGTAGTGGCACCTATTGAGGGTGGGAGAGGGAAGGGGTTATATCCTGAGAAACAGCCCAGCTGAGGGCACTGCAGGGGGGAAGCTCGCAGCCCCAGGCTCCTGTTCCCCCCTCAGTTCAGGGTGTCACCTCTGGATCCAGGATCTCGACCCCGGTCTGACTCCAGCTTGTCACAGGACTGCGCCCGGCGCGTTCGCTGGGGTTTCAGGGGGGCCGCCTTCCGCCCCCCCTCAGAATCCCCTGGAAAGAGAGAGAGGGTGGAAGGCCTGTGTCTCATCCCCAACCCCCCTGAACAGCCAGTCCCCTGCCTGGGGCCGGATGGGAGCCGGTGCCCCCTGGAAGGGAAAGGCCTCATGCCCCAAGACCTGCTCCCGATACCTTCTGTTTCCAAGTGGTCCGGTCGGGGGTGGGCGATGGGGGGGGAGGTCCGAGTCTCGGTGGGGCCGGCCCCACCTCCCCCCTCCTCACTGCTCTGGCTCCTCTCCGGCTGAGTTGGGGGCTTTCGGCCGCGGGGGACGGCTACTGGCTTGGGGGGGCGGGGGCCGGAAGGCAGCTCCCTGGCCTGCCAGGGAATGGGGTTGGGGGGGAGAGATAATCAGAGCAGTTAGCCCTCCCGGTAATGCCACAGAGCACCCCAAACCCCATCCTGACCTCCTGGGATCACTGCTGGGGGGAAGCTCACAGCTTCCACCCCCTCTCTGTCCGCCACTTCACCCCCTAGCCTCCCGCCATTGCAGCCCCCCCCTCACCTTTCCAGATGCCAGGAAGCTGGGGCTTGGGGGCTTCTCCCCCATCTCCACTCTGGGGGCCCTGCTGGAGATGTTCATCCTCTCCTGGTCCAGCTGGGAGCTCTCCTCCGCTGACAGAATAGGGGGAGGGAGAAACCACATGAGCAATGGGGACACTGTTGTGGAGAAGCTCGCAACCCCAGAGCTCCTCCCCTGGCTGGAGACACTGCTCTAGGGAAGCTCATAGCCCTGGGGGCACTGCTGCGGGGAAGCTCGCAGACCTGGGGGCACTGCTGCTGGGAAGTTTGCAGCCCTGGGGGCACTGCTGTGGGGAAGTTTGCAGCCCTGGGGACACTACTGCGGGGAAGCTCGCAGCCCTGGGGGCACTGCTGCGGGGAGGCTCGCAGCCCTGGGGACACTGCTGCGGGGAGGCTCGCAGCCCTGGGGACACTGCTGCAAGGAAGCTTGCAGACCTGGGGGCACTGCTGTGGGGAAGTTTGCAGCCCTGGGGACACTACTGCGGGGAAGCTCGCAGACCTGGGGGCACTGCTGCGGGGAGGCTCGCAGCCCTGGGGACACTGCTGCTGGGAAGTTTGCAGCCCTGGGGGCACTGCTACTGGGAAGCTCGCAGACCTGGGGGCACTGCTACTGGGAAGCTCGCAGACCTGGGGGCACTGCTACTGGGAAGCTCGCAGACCTGGGGGCACTGCTGTGGGGAAGTTCACAGCCCTGGGGCACTGCTGTGGGGAAGCTTGCAGCCCTGGGGGCACTGCTGCTGGGAGGCTCGCAGCCCTGGGGGCACTGCTGCTGGGAGGCTCGCAGCCCTGGGGGCACTGCTGCAGGGAGGTTTGCAGCCCTGGGGGCACTGCTGTGGGGAAGTTTGCAGCCCTGGGGGCACTGCTGTGGGGAAGCTTGCAGCCCTGGGGGCACTGCTGCAGGGAAGCTCGCAGCCCTGGGGCACTGCTGCGGGGAAGCTCGCAGCCCTGGGGGCACTGCTGCAGAAAAGCTCGCAGCCCTGGGGGCACTGCTGCGGGGAAGCTCGCAGCCCTGGGGCACTGCTGCGGGGAAGCTCGCAGCCCTTACCGATATCCCAGCTGGCCTCAGCCCTTCGAATGGTGGCAAATGTTGGCTTGGAGCTCTGAGGAGGGGGCTGGGGTCTCCAGCCCCCTTTCTCTGGGGGGGAGAGAGAAGGGGGTGTATCAGACTGGGGGAGCTAGGATAGGGGCAGGGCCAGAATTTGGGGTTTGCCCCTACCTGAGTCGTCTGAGGACCTCCTCCTCTCTCGAGCCCGCAGGCTGCCCGCCCTCTGCAGCTCCGCCCCCTGAAAGCAGAGTGAGGGGAAAGGAGAGTCGGGACCAGCCCACCAGGGGTTAAGTGGGTGTGGCCTCCACCCTCAGGCCATGCCCCCAGAGAGCCCCTCCCTCCCCAACTTCGGTCCAGACCATGAGGGGTTGGGGGGGGAGTTGCAGACCTTGAGGCATTGAGGGGGCGTGGCCTGTCCTCAGGCCCCGCCCCTACAGGTATGCACCTCCTCTCACACCCCACATACCTCTTTCTTCCCATCCAGGCTCCGCCCCATTCCGGGCAGGGCGATGCCCTGGACTCGGGAGGGCTGCAGTAGCTCCGCCTCTGAAGAATCCAACTCCGCCCTCACAGTGTTGGGGGAACGATCAGCAGCGGGACCCTACAAAAACAGAGGCAGTTGAACACAGTGACCCCTGCTGGCCCCTCCTGCCCTACTCCCTGCAGCACAGTGCCTCCTTACCTGCTTCCCTCTGGGGGGCAGCCCCTTCACCCCACTTCCTCCGCTGCCCCCCATCCCGGGGAGGGGAATTCCCATTCCACAGGGTTCCTGCTCCTCTCCCTCATCCAGACTGGCTGAACTCCGCATTGGTGCCTTGGGCTCATCTGCTGTCCCCTGGGGGGTGCCAGGGGAGCTGTGGGGGGCCCCCCAGATGGTGTCTTCAACCTCCCTCTCCCCCTTGAGGCTCCGATGCCTCCGAAAATGGAAAAGCCCCTTTCGCCTCTTCTTCTGCATGGGGGGCAGTGCATCTGAGGGGCCTGGTCTCACTCCGTAGCCTCTGGGGGTCCATGGATAGCTGAGGGGGGCAGAGGAGAGTAGTGGGGGTGGTCAGAGAATCAGACTGGGGTCATCCCCACCCTTTCCCGCTCCCCTAGGGTATATGGTACCACCTGGTGTTATCCGTGAGGACTCGCCTGCTAAAAAATTCCTCCAGCCCCTCATCCAGTCGCGGCAGCATCCCATTCTCCTGCTGCTGGGGTTCAGTGGACCCCGGTGTCCGAGCCTGCCGAGGAGAGGTGTGAGAAGCAAGGAATTAGCTGCTGCCACTTTAAGACTTGCTCCTTCCCCTCCCCCTGTCTCCTCAGGCAAAATGGGAAGTCCTGCCTCCAGTGACTTGGACTTCCTGTTTTGGAGACTTGAGATACAGCTTTTAACTCCTCCCACTTTAAGAATGGCTCTTCCTCCTTTCCATGGGGAAACAGGAAGTAGCGTCTCCAGTGGGCAGGACTTCCTGTTTTGGTGGTGGATAATTTCCACTTGCATGTGTCTGCTTCAGCTCATTACCCACCAGGCTCTGGGGCTGGAGCAAGAGTCAGTCCAAAAGGATGCAGTGGAGGAAAGACAGAGAGAGAAAGAAGGAAAAGAATGAGTGAACAAAGGAGAGGATGGACAAGAGACCGAACAAAGGAACAAATAAGAGAACAGAGGGGAAGATGAACAAACGGATGAATGGGGAAAGGAACAATGGAATGAAAAAATAAATGAGTGAAAGAATGGAAGAAGGAACAAATGAATGAGAAAATGAACGAATGAATGAAAGTAGGAACAAATGAATAAGGAAACAAATAAGAGAAAGAACAAATGAATAAGAAAATCAATGAATGAAAGAAGGAACACAAAATGGAGAATAAATGAATAAGCTGTGGTTAGATGTTGATAGATGTTTGGCTGCAAGTGTGCGTTCTCTCCGTGTGCCGCCCCAGCTCTGCGCTGACAGCTGGCAGAGCAGCACTCGAGCAAACTGCCCAGTGACCACAAGATCTCTTAAGGGCTGAAGGCACCCAGCCAAGTTTATTGTCGGTGAAGCACAGTACTTGTATCCCACAGGCTCTCTTCCTACTACATAAGCAAATAAGCAAACGAAATAAGACTGACAATATATTATTGCCCTTATATAAATCCATGGTACACCCACATCTCTAATACTGTGTACAGATGTGGTCTCCTAACCTCAAAAAAGATATTCTAGCACTAGAAAAGGTTCAGAAAAGGGCAACTAAAATGATTAGGGGGTTGGAGAGGGTCCCATATGAGGAAAGATTAAAGAGGCTAGGGCTCTTCAGCTTGGAAAAGAGGAGACTAAGGGTGGATATGATAGAGGTATACAAAATCATGAGTGATGTGGAGAAAGTGGATAAGGAAAAGTTATTTACTTATTCCCATAATACAAGAACTAGGGGCCACCAAATGAAATTAATGGGCAGCAGGTTTAAAACAAATAAAAGGAAGTTCTTCTTCACGCAGCGCACAATCAACTTGTGGAACTCCTTGCCTGAGGACGTTGTGAAGGCTGGACTATAACAGGGTTTAAAAGAGAACTGGATAAATTCATGATGGTTAAGTCCATTAATGGCTATTAGCCAGGATGGGTAAGGAATGGTGTCCCTAGCCTCTGTTTGTCAGAGGGCGGAGATGGACAGCAGGAGAGAGATCACTTGATCATTACTTGTTAGGTTCACTCCCTCTGGGGCACCTGGCATTGGCCACTGTCAGTAGACAGATATGGGGCTAGATGGACCTTTGGTCTGACCCGGTACGGCCGTTCTTATGAAAAACAAAGGACAAAACAATTGAACAAGAAATGAACGAAAAACCAAAGGAATGAGAAAATGAACGAATGAAGGAGAAATCGACTGCAGAAAGGAGAAAATGAGGGACTGAATGAGAAAACGAAGAACTAGGAAAAGGAACAAAACTGAGAAACCGGGTGGAGGAGTGAAGGAGAAATCGAAGACGTGGCTGAGCGAGGTGGCGGGGTCGGTGTGACTCACATTCTGGTGGGGGCCCAGGGGGATGCAGCGGGGGGGCCGGGGCCGGCCGCGGGTGTGGTGCTCCAGTCGGGAGCCCTCGGTGGGGAGCTCGGTCAGTCCCTCAAAGGAGGGGCTGCGGGAATGTGAGTACTGGCTGCTGGCCGACGAGGAGTGCCATCCTGATGGCGAGTTGGTTCCCCAGGGGTGTGCGACATCAGTGTCTGGGTCAGCCCCGCCTGTCGGGGGAAGCAGAGAGAGTGGGAGAGAGTACAGGGCGAGCAACAGAGGAAGCGTTGTGTGGATGGATGGATGGATTGGGGGGGTCGATGAAGGACTGAATGGGTAGAGGGGTGGATGGATGGATGCATGGATGGATGAAGTGGTGGATAAAGGGTGGATGGACAGAGGATGGATGGAAGGGTGTGTATGGGGATGGATGGATGAAGCGGTAGATAACGGGTGGATGGACAGAGGATGGATGGAGGGGTGTGTATGGGGATGGATGGATGAAGCGGTGGATAAGAGGTGGATGGACAGAGGATGGATGGAGGGGTGTGTATGGGGATGGATGGATGAAGGGGTGGATAAGGGGTGGATGGACAGAGGATGGATGGAGGGGTGTGTATGGGGATGGATGGATGAAGGGGTGGATAAGGGGTGGATGGACAGAGGATGGATGGAGGGGTGTGTATGGGGATGGATGGATGAAGGGGTGGATAAGGGGTGGATGGACAGAGGATGGATGGAGGGGTGTGTATGGGGATGGATGGATGAAGCAGTGGATAAGGGGTGGATGGACAGAGGATGGATGGAGGGGTGTGTATGGGGATGGATGGATGAAGGGGTGGATAAGGGGTGGATGGACAGAGGATGGATGGAGGGGTGTGTATGGGGATGGATGGATGAAGCGGTGGATAAGAGGTGGATGGACAGAGGATGGATGGAGGGGTGTGTATGGGGATGGATGGATGAAGCGGTGGATAAGGGGTGGATGGACAGAGGATGGATGGAGGGGTGTGTATGGGGATGGATGGATGAAGCGGTGGATAAGGGGTGGATGGACAGAGGATGGATGGAGGGGTGTGTATGGGGATGGATGGATGAAGCGGTGGATAAGGGGTGGATGGACAGAGGATGGATGGAGGGGTGTGTATGGGGATGGATGGATGAAGCGGTGGATAAGGGGTGGATGGACAGAGGATGGATGGAGGGGTGTGTATGGGGATGGATGGATGAAGCGGTAGATAAGGGGTGGATGGACAAAGGATGGATGGAGAGGTGTGTATGGGGATGGATGGATGAAGGGGTGGATAAGGGGTGGATGGACAGAGGAGGGATGGAGGGGTGTGTATGGGGATGGATGGATGAAGGGGTGGATAAGGGGTGGATGGACAGAGGATGGATGGAGGGGTGTGTATGGGGATGGATGGATGAAGCGGTGGATAAGAGGTGGATGGACAGAGGATGGATGGAGGGGTGTGTATGGGGATGGATGGATGAAGCGGTGGATAAGGGGTGGATGGACAGAGGATGGATGGAGAGGTGTGTATGGGGATGGATGGATGAAGCGGTGGATAAGGGGTGGATGGACAGAGGATGGATGGAGGGGTGTGTATGGGGATGGATGGATGAAGCGGTGGATAAGGGGTGGATGGACAGAGGATGGATGGAGGGGTGTGTATGGGGATGGATGGATGAAGCGGTGGATAAGGGGTGGATGGACAGAGGATGGATGGAGGGGTGTGTATGGGGATGGATGGATGAAGCGGTGGATAAGGGGTGGATGGACAGAGGATGGATGGAGGGGTGTGTATGGGGATGGATGGATGAAGCGGTGGATAAGGGGTGGATGGACAGAGGATGGATGAAGGGGTGTGTATGGGGATGGATGGATGAAGCGGTGGATAAGGGGTGGATGGACAGAGGATGGATGGAGGGGTGTGTATGGGGATGGATGGATGAAGCGGTGGATAATGGTGGATGGACAGAGGATGGATGGAGGGGTGTGTATGGGGATGGATGGATGAAGCGGTGGATAAAGGGTGGATGGACAGAGGATGGATGGAGGGGTGTGTATGGGGATGGATGGATGAAGCGGTGGATAAGAGGTGGATGGACAGAGGATGGATGGAGGGGTGTGTATGGGGATGGATGGATGAAGCGGTGGATAAGGGGTGGATGGACAGAGGATGGATGGAGGGGTGTGTATGGGGATGGATGGATGAAGCGGTGGATAAGGGGTGGATGGACAGAGGATGGATGGAGGGGTGTGTATGGGGATGGATGGATGAAGGGGTGGATAAGGGGTGGATGGACAGAGGAGGGATGGAGGGGTGTGTATGGGGATGGATGGATGAAGGGGTGGATAAGGGGTGGATGGACAGAGGATGGATGGAGGGGTGTGTATGGGGATGGATGGACGAAGCGGTGGATAAGGGGTGGATGGACAGAGGATGGATGGAGGGGTGTGTATGGGGATGGATGGATGAAGCGGTAGATAAGGGTGGATGGACAGAGGATGGATGGAGGGGTGTGTATGGGGATGGATGGATGAAGCGGTAGATAACGGGTGGATGGACAGAGGATGGATGGAGGGGTGTGTATGGGGATGGATGGATGAAGCGGTGGATAAGGGGTGGATGGACAGAGGATGGATGGAGGTGTGTGTATGGGGATGGATGGATGAAGCGGTGGATAAGGGGTGGATGGACAGAGGATGGATGGAGGGGTGTGTATGGGGATGGATGGATGAAGCGGTAGATAAGAGGTGGATGGACAGAGGATGGATGGAGGGGTGTGTATGGGGATGGATGGATGAAGCGGTGGATAAGAGATGGATGGACAGAGGATGGATGGAGGGGTGTGTATGGGGATGGATGGATGAAGCGGTGGATAAAGGGTGGATGGACAGAGGATGGATGGAGGGGTGTGTATGGGGATGGATGGATGAAGCAGTGGATAAAGGGTGGATGGACAGAGGATGGATGGAGGGGTGTGTATGGGGATGGATGGGTGGATGAAGCGGTGGATAAGGGGTGGATGGATGGACGGGTGGATGAAGCAGTGGGTGGGTGGATAGATGGATGGATCAGAGGTGGTGGACGGATGGATGGGTGGATGAAATGGTGGATAAGAGGTGGGAGGGTGAGTGGGTGGGTGGATGCATAAGTGGTGGATGGAGAAGGAGGAGATCTGATGTGCGACCGTCACTCACCGATAAAAGCTGAGACAGGTCGGATTTTCCTGCCATGTTTCTGCCTCTTGATAGCGATGGTGTCCTGCAGAGGGGAGAGCAGGGTGACCCCAGAGCCGGGTATGGGGGGTCCCCTCCCTGCCTTGGGGGGTGGGGGGCTGGCAGAAGGGCCAGCCGGGCTGTGCCCTCTCCCCATTGCTTACAATGCTGGTTCCCAGCTCATCGTCCGTGATCTCTTCCTGATCCCTCAGCTGGTTCCTGGGGGGCTGGTCCAGTGGGGTCCCCCCAGAACTCCCGGGCCCGCCCTGCCCCTCGGAGAGCTGTTGGAGGTGGGTGATGTGCCGGGTCTATGGGAGGGGGGAGAGAGATTATTGGCATGACCCAGGGGTCAGAGGGGACTGAGGAGGGTTTGGGGGGCTGAGGGAAAAGGTAAGGGTGGGGTACAGCTTCTGTATTTGAGAGGAGAGAGGGGGAAGTGGGGGTCCTGTGGACATGTGGGGTTGGGGAGATGGGGGTCTAGGGGTAATGCAGTGGGAGTGGGGGGGTGGGGCCGTGGGGTGTATGAGGGCCGGTGAGGGGCTGAGAGTGTGAGTGAGCAGGGAGGGTCAGTGCTGGGGGTGGCTGTGGGGAGATGGGGGTGACTGTGTGGGGATGGGAGTCAGTGTGGAGGACTGAGGATGACTGTGGGGGACTGGGGGTCTCTGTGGGGGGTGGGAATATCTGTGGAAGACTGGGGGTCAATGTGTGGGGCTGCAGGTCTCTGTGTGGGGCTGGTGGTCAGTGTGGGGGTCTGGGGTGACTGAGGAGTCTGGAGGGTCATTGTAGGGGGCTGGGGAGTCACTGTGGGGCTGGGAGCCAGTGTAGACAGCTGGGGGTCATTGGGGGGCCAGGGTCATTGGGAGACTGGGGTCACTGTGGAAGGTTGGCGGTGACTGGGGGGCTAGAGGCTCATTGGGGAGCCGGGGTCACTGCGGCAGGCTGGGGGTGACTGGGGGGGCTGGGGGTGACTGGGGGTTGGGGGGTCATTGGGGGGCCAGGGTCACTGCGGCAGGCTGGGGGTGACTGGGGGGCTGGGGGTGACTGGGGGCTGGGGGGTCAATGGGGGGCCAGGGTCACTGTGGCAGGCTGGGGGTGACTGGGGGGCTGGGGGTTCATTGGGGAGCTGGGGTCACTGTGGCAGGCTGGGGGTGACTGGGGGGGCTGGGGGTGACTGGGGGGCTAGAGGCTCATTGGGGAGCCAGGGTCACTGCGGCAGGCTGGGGGTGACTGGGGGGGCTGGGGGTGACTGGGGGCTGGGGGGTCATTGGGGGGCCAGGGTCACTGTGGCAGGCTGGGGGTGACTGGGGGGGCTGGGGGTGACTGGGGGTTGGGGGGTCATTGGGGGGCCAGGGTCACTGCGGCAGGCTGGGGGTGACTGGGGGGGCTGGGGGTGACTGGGGGCTGGGGGGTCATTGGGGGGCCAGAGTCACTGCGGCAGGCTGGGGGTGACTGGGGGGCTGGGGGTTCATTGGGGAGCCGGGGTCACTGGGGGGGCTCACCAGGATCTTGTGGGTGTTGTACAGCTCCTCCAGCAGCTCCTCCACGATGGAGTTGGTGAGATACGTCACCACAGACAACTTCACCTCGCTGGGGACAAATGGGGGAGGGGGGTCAGAGACTGGGCAGCCCCCCCAAGCCCTCCTTGGGGACCCCCCATACGCACACTGCCCCTCCCCCCACAGCTCCCACGCCTGCCCCTGTCCCCACTCCACGACTCACTTCAGCTTGTTCTGGATGTCCTGCCCGGCCTGCTCCAGCAGTGCCCCCCGGATGAAGTTGCGGGGGACAGTCACCCGCTCCGACACGGCCCCCAGCATCTTGTTGTGGCCCTCGGCCGCCTGCATGGCCCTGGGGCAGAGCTCCTGGGTCAGTGTCACCATGGACTCCAGGATCACCTGGAAGGGACCCCGCTGGTCAGAAAGGGGTTCCCTCGATACACCAAGTCACCCCCAAGTGCCCCAGAGCTGGGCCCCCCACACTGAGCTCCCTTAGTAACACATAAGACCTGGGGTCCCCCCAAACTGAGCCCCCAACCCTCCTAATGAGACTCAGGGTCCCCCAAGCCTCTCAGTGAGACCCAGTGTCCCCCCAAACTGAGCCCCTCAGCCCCACAAGTGAGACCTGGGGTACTCCCATACTGAATCTCCCAACCCCCCCAGGGAGACCCAAGGACCCCGGCTCATCACCTGCAGCTCCTTGTCCACGGCCTTGGAGACCTCATTGGCCACAGACTCCAGCCGCTGTCGGACGGGCCCGTCGCTCGCCAAGATGTGTCCCAGTTCGTAGAGGCTGGGGAACAGCTGGGGGGAGAGAGAGCGTACACAGGGGGGCGGGGTGAACAGGGACAGGTGTGCGTGGGGGGAGGGGCTACAGTGTGCAGCTATGGCATTATTTGGGGAGTTTGTTCCTAGGCCAGGGATGGAGGATCCAGCTGTGTACAGCTGTGGCAACACTGGGGGAGGCTGTGTCCCACGAGGGACAGAGGATACCGCTGTGGCTGGGGATAGAGGATCCAGACCTGACAACATCTGGAGAGCTTGTTTCTGGGCCAGGGATAGAGGCTACAGTGGTGGCAACATCTGGGGGGGGCTCTCGTTTCTGGCTGAGGATAGAAGGTCCAGATGTGTCGACATCTGCAGAAAGAGTGTTTAGCCAAAGATATGGAGTACCGCTGTGGCAACATCTGGTGACAGTGACTGGGCCAGAGATGGAGGATCCAGCTGTGCAGACAGTGGCCACCAGAGGGTGCAGTCGTAGCATCATCTGGGGTGGTAGTTTGTATCTGGCGATGGAAGAGCCAGTTGTGTCAACATCTGCAGAGGCAGTGTCAGGGACACGGGATACAGCTGCGGTAACATCTGGAGAGCTACTGTCTGGGCCAGCAGGACTGGATGTGGCCTAAGCTAGAGGAGCCAGTGTTCAGACAGGGGTGCTGCGTACAGATGTGGGGAACATCTGGGGAAAGGAGAGACAAAGAAGAAAGGCAGGCGGAAAGTGAGACCGAGGGGAAGGGGATGGGATCAGATGGGAGGGAGGAACAGGGGACGGACAGAGAGGGCTGGGGATGGAGGGAATGGGCAGGGCCCAGACGGAGGGGTCTGTCTCACCGCCCGCGAGTTCTTGGCCTCCTTCATGAGCTCCCGAGCGTAGAGCACCTCCTCCTGGACGGTATCGGCAGGGCAGCTGTGCAGAGCCCTCACCTCCTCCTGAACCCGCAGGCACAGCCGTCTGATCATCTGCTGGGGGACAGGGCTATTCGCAAAACCCCCAGAGCCAGCCGAGACCCCCGCCCTGGGGCCAGATCAAAACCAGCGCCCCCTAGAGGGGAAAGGCCCCGTGTCCCATTCCTGGCCTCCCTGAGCCAGCCAGTTTCACCCTGGGGCCAGGTGGGAGCTGGCGCCCCCTAGAGGGGAAAGGCCCTGTGTCCCATTCCCCACTCCCCTGAGCCAGCCAGCCCCCCTGCCCGTGGTGGGCGGTACGGGGAGATGGGAACGTTTACTTGCTCGGCGCTGCTGGTGCCGATCCCCTGCTGGAGTCGGAATGCCTGCTCCTGGGAGAACTTCTGGGAATGGCCATTTCGGAGGAGGCACCATTGGATCTGGGGGGAGGGGAGGGAAGAGAGAGAAGCAGATGAGAGCCCCCTTGGGATCCTCCCTGTCACGGAGTGTGGGGGAGTCAGGGGCCTGTACCCCCCACATCCTGCAATTTACCGTGACTCCCAGCCAGCCAGTAACACAGAGGTTTATTAGATGGCAGGAACACAGCGTAGAACAGAGCTTGTAGGTACGGACACCGGACCCCTAAGTCAGGTTCATCTTGGGGGGCAGGGAGGCCAGACCCCAGGTCTTGGCCCCCCTCCATTTCCCCAGCCAGCTCCAAACTGAAACTCTCCAGCCCCCCATCTGCCTTTGTCCCTTTCCCAGGCCAGGAGCCACCTGACCCCTCTGTTCTCCAACACCGTCACTGGGCACCTTGCCGGGGAGGGCCCAGGCCATCAGCTACCAGGAGACCGGGCGTCGGCCATTCTTGTGCAGACACCATCACACCCGCCCCCTAGGGCTCTGCACCAGTCACACCCCTTTATCCCCCCACCTAGATGCTTACTAACTGCATACGGGAAATTGAGGCACCCACGCAGTATTCAGAAAAAACATTAAGAACATTCCCACTTCATCACACCCCCACCCCCTCCAACCGAGCCCCGAGGGCTCCGGGCTCTACCCACCTTCTGCCACACCTCGTTCGTCCTCTCTGGGGCACTGCGGTAAGCGGCTGTAATGTCGCTCATGGGGAAGGACATGTACTTCAGGGTGTAGTTGCTGTAGGGAGGGGTGTGAGGTTAAATGGGAGGAGGTGTTGGGAAAGGGCCCCCAGATACCCAGGGACTTACCCTTCACATCTGTCAGAGTTATGGTCTCACTTCCTCCCAGTTATCTAACCTCCTCCTCCCACTGTTATCACAAACCCCGTCTCCCCATTATCATCCCCTGTTCCTCCTCCAGTCACCCTCCAACCAAGTTCTTGTCTGCTCATTATCCCAGACATTGTCCACCACCCTCGTATCATCCAGCCATTCCAACCCAACCCAAACAACCCACCACTCCAATGCCCCTTCCAATAACCCAACTCAACTCCACCCAACCAAGGACCCAAGCCAACTGCACCCAACCAAAGACCCAACCTAACTCCACCCAACCAAGAACCCAAGCCAACTGCACCCAACCAAGGACCTAACACCACTTCACCCAACCAAGAACCCAACTCAACTCCACTCAACCAAGACCTCAACCCAACTCCACTCAACCAAGACTCCAAGCCAACTCCACCCAACCAAGACCCCAAGCCAACTCCACCCAACCAAAAACTCAATCCAACCCAACTCTACTTAATCACTAATTCAATCCAACTCAACCAACGTAACCCAACCAAGAACCCAAACCAACTCAGCCCAACCTAACCCAACTCTATGCAAGTAATAATCCAGTCCAACTCAATCTAACCCGACTCTATTCAATCAGTAACCCAAGCCGACTGAACTGAACCAATAACCCAACCCAACCCAGCCCATTCAGTAACCCATCCACCCAACAAATGCACCAGTAATCCACTCAAACAACCCAATCACCTACTCAACAACCTAACGGCCTCAACTCAGCACAACCAATCCACTCCCCAACTCAACTCAAAACCATCCAGGCAACTCTGCTAGTCCACACACGTCCCCAGTAAAAATGAATTACAAATAATTAAGCAGCAAGCAGGCATTAAAGACCGGAGAAATTACACTTGTTATCAATGCTAAGCATGCAGACCGAGGATGAGGTGCAGGTTGGGGGGCACCCCGGGATGTCAGGGGCTGACACTCAACCAGGAAGTCCCCCTCCAGACTCACTTCTCCAGGGCTCGGGCGACGTCATGGAAGCCAAGTGCCGTTGTGTTGTTCCGGTCCCAGGCGATGCTCCTGCAAAGGGGAGATCCAGGCTGGGTCACCCAACATTGGGGTCCTTCTAGCCCCACACTGTGATGACACACCAGATGAGACCCTGTTCCCTGCCTTGGCTAACACAAACTGTCCACCCTCCTCCTTTCCAGTGGAACCCCCTTCCCCATATTCTCCAACAGAGACCCCCCTCTTCTGCTGTTCCCACCAATAGCTCTCTCCTCCCTTCCTCCCTCCAACAGAGCCCCTCTTCCGTATCCTGTTCTGTGCTTCCTAGTCCCATGGGATCCTTCCCCTCAGTTCTCCCCTCCCCACTCCAATCTCTGTTCCTGCCCAATGGTAGCCTCTCTCCCAACCCCCAAATCCCCCCACTTCCCCTGACAGGACCCCACAAGTCCCAATCCCCCTGCAAATCCTCCAATGGGACACCCTCTCCTGGCCCACCCAATGAGACCCCCTCACACCAGCCCCAATCCCCCCACTCTCCTGCCACTGAGAGCCCCGCTACCCCACCCCCTCAATCTGCACTCACTTCCCCCGCTCGGATCTTACTTCCTCCCCCAACCCCAATCCCCTCCATGAGACCCCCTCCCCCACCCAGTCCCCCTGATGCGACCTCCTGCTGCACCCCAGGGTCCCCTTCCTTCCAGGAGCCCCCACCGGAGGGTGCTGTTGATCTGCAAGGCTTTGGACAGCATCTTGGCCCCCAGGTCCTCCATGCCGTTCCCACTCAGGTCCACCTTGCTCAAGCAGGTATTACTGCCAAGGGCATTGATGAGGATGCTGGTCCGAGACTTTAACCGTGAGTCGGACACAGAGAGAGACTGCAGGGACTGGGGGGAGAGAGGGAAGTCAGCCCTGGTATCCCCTGCCCCACCTCAACTCTGCTAGTTCCCCTCAATCCCGATCCACAGCCCCCTGCCTTTGAGCAAATTTCACTTTTCATGAAGGACAGACTCACACAATCTTCCTCCTGAATCAGCTGTACAATCTTGTGAAGTATGTCCTCCAGCGTCCTGGAGAGAGAACACAGAAGCCAGGCATAAGTGCCCAGAGGGGTGGGACGAGGCTGGGAGGTAAATTCACCAGCCCAACCACTGACTTGGCTATAAGCTAAACAGGAACATGCTAATTGTTCTAGGACACTTATTCTAGAGCCCTTCCCTTCATGTTCTAAGTTGGGTGGGTTCTGGATTGCTGGACTCTACAGCACCCACCTCAGCAGAGTTGCACCATTGCTAGGCTAGTGTTCTAGGTGACACATTCTAGACTCTTTCCCCATGTTCTAGACTGAGCATGTCCTGGATAATTGGGTTCTACAGAGTCAAACTCAGTAGACTCATAACATTGCTTGGCTAGTCTTCTAGGTCATCCATGCTGTATCATTTCCTTCCATGCTCTAGGCTTGGTGGGTTCTGTATAATTGGACTGCATAACGGCAACCTAATCAGAGATGCAAAACCTCTTGGCCAGCTTTCTAGGTCACCCAGCTGGGGAGGTTCTAGATAGCTTTTCTACTTCCTCTATTCTCCATTTCTGTCAGATGTTTGCAGCATAGTCTAATTGGTCTAGAATGGTTCCCATTAGGCACCAATGCTCATCCAGTGGGTCTAGAAGCTTGTAATGGAGCCCAGCACCCATCCAATGAGTCTAAAATGGGTCCCATGGAGCCCAATGCCCATATAAAGGGTGTAGAGTGGGTCCCATGGGTTCATTGCCCATCCACTGAGTCTAGAATGGTTCACATGGAGCCCAACATCCATCCAGTGGGTATATGGGGTCCAATGACCTTCTAATGGGTCTCAAATGGTTCTCAGGGAGCCAGTGCCCATCCAGTGGGTCTAGAAAGGGTCCCATGGAACCCAGCATCCATCCAATGAGTCCAGACTGGGTCCGATGGAGCACAACTCCTCACTAGAAAAGGTGAGCTCGGAGGAAAATAGGTTTAGAAGATGCTCCTCAAGGACTTCTCTCTCCCAGGGAGGTGGGGGTGAACGAGATGAGACAGAAGGTGGATGACAGAAGTGTTCACCCACCGGGACTTGACGCTGAAGTTCTTGCCCAGCCAAAGGTGTCTGAGGGATTTGTTCTTGCCCAGAGCAGGGACCAGTGTCAGCAAATCGGAGTCAAAACCTGGAGCAAGTGGTGGGAGAAGAGGAACGTCAGGGGGAGCTGAGATACTGTCCCCTCCCCCAGGGCAGGGATGCAGGGACTCGAGGGCAGGTGGACAGACTCACCGTTGTCGGAGATGTCTAGGCTCCCCACGGCAGTGACCCCCAGGAGCTGCTCCTGCAGGACCTGAGCCCCCAGCGAGCGCAGCTGGGAGAGAGAGAGAGAGAGAGTGAATGAGAGAGTGGAGGAGGGAAAGAAGGAACGATTGAAAGAACAAGGAAACAACGCTGGGAGGGAAAGAATGAGGGAAGAAGACAGGTGAGGGAGAATGAGAGAACGAGATCGGAGGGAAAGAACGGGAGAATGAGATGGCAAAAGAATGAGGGACTGAGATGGGGAGGGAAAGAACGAGGGAATGAGAAATAACGAGAGAACGAGATGGGGAAGTAAAGAAAGAATTAACAGACGGCCCCTCCCCCACCAAGCATAACAAAGCCCCTCCACTCTCCCCCTCACAACGCACAGCCCCCTCCTGGCCCCCCCTCACCTCGCAGCCGCTCAAGTCCAAGTGAATGTCACTCAGGTGGGTGTTGGCCGAGAGACCCTGGAATAGAGACCTGGGGAACATGGGGTTAATGGGGTCAGAGGGGGTGACTCCCACTAGCCTCCCCAACACACAGTGAGCAGGGGGTGCAGGGCACAGGGCAGGGCCCATCCCCACCAGCAGGGGGCGCAGGGACACACACACACACACACACACACACACACACACACACACACAGGGCAGGACCCATCCCCACCAGCAGGGGATGTAGGGACACACACACACACGCGCACACACACACACATACACGGTAGGGTCCATCCCCACCTGCAGGGGGCATAGGGACACACACACAGACACACACATGCACACACATACACATACACGGTAGGGCCCATCCCCACCAGCAGGGGGCGCAGGGACACACACACACACACACACACACACACACACACACACACAGAGGGCAGGGCCCATCCCCACCAGCAGGGGGCACAGGGACACACACACACACACACACACACACACACACACAGAGGGCAGGGCCCATCCCCACCAGCAGGGGGCATAGGGACTCACACACACACACACACACGCACACGCACACGCACACAGAGGGCAGGGCTCATCCCCACCAGCAGGGGGCGCAGGGACACACACACACACACAGGGCAGGGCCCATCCCCACCAGCAGGGGGCGCAGGGACACACACACACACACACACACACACACAGGGCAGGGCCCATCCCCACCAGCAGGGGGCGCAGACACACACACACACAGGGCAGGGCCCATCCCCACCAGCAAGGGGCACAGGGACACACACACACACACACACACACACACACACACAGGGAAGGGCCCATCCCCACCAGCAGGGGGCGCAGGGACACACACACACACACACACACACACACACACAGAGGTCAGGGCCCATCCCCACCAGCAGGGGGCGCAGGGACACACACACACACACACACACACACACACACACACATACACACAGGGAAGGGCCCATCCCCACCAGCAAGGGGCACAGGGACACGGACACACACACACACACACACACACACACACAGGGAAGGGCCCATCCCCACCAGCAAGGGGCACAGGGACACACACACACACACACAGAGGGAAGGGCCCATCCCCACCAGCAGGGGGCGCACACACACACACACACACACACACACACACACACACACACACACAGAGGGAAGGGCCCATCCCCACCAGCAAGGGGCACAGGGACACACACACACACTCACCTCAAGGCGTCCAGGGGCATTTTCGTGCCCGACAGGCTGACGTGGTTCAGCGCGTAGGCGCTAGAGAAGAATTGCTTGAAGGACAGCTGGGAGTCCTTGGCTTTCCTAGAGACGGAGACAGGCCGGGAGCCCCCAGAATTAAGGGGGGGCCTGCCCCAGAGGGACCCTGATCCCTGTGGAAAGGGTGCGCAAGGAGGCATGGGGGGGTCAGTCTAATTGGGATCCCCCTCGCTGGGAAATTGGGGTGCAGGAGGCAGAGGAGGGGTCTCTGTAATGGGGACCCTGCAGCTGGGAACTTGGGGTGCAGGGGAGGAGCTTACATGATGGGGATTCCACAGCTAGGAAATAGGGGGGCAGGGGACCCCAACACTCACCTGTGCGAGAAGGTGTTCCGGGAGAGGTTGAGGTAGCTAAGCCGAGTGCAACATCCATGCAGCAGCGCCCCGAATAACTGGGGGGGACAGAGAGAGAAAGGGATCGAACCCCCCGCTCCCCACAACGGCCCCTGCAGGGCGAGGCTGGGATATCCGGGAGGCCCCTCGCCCCAGCCAAGGCTACTGCCCCGCTCCCCCCGGCGCCCCCGGCTGGTCGCCCCTCACCACGTCGACGGCGCAGTCGGTGCCGGACAGCTCGAGGCGGACGAGGGCGTTGGGCTGGGCCAGGAAGGAATAGAAACCCTGCGGGGAGAGAGGGAACGAAATGGGGCGACGGACGGAGATGGGGGGTGTGTGTGTGCCCCACAGAGCCCCCGCTCCCTGCCCCATGGCGCCCCCTGCCCCACTCCCACCTCCCTGCCCCATGGTGCCCCTGCCCCACTCCCTGCCCCATGGCGCCCCCTGCTCAGCCTCCCACCTCCCTGTCCCATGGCGCCCCCTGCCCCACTCCCACTTCCCTGCCCCATGGTGCCCGCTGCCCAGCTCCCACCTCCCTGCCCCACGGCGCCCCCTGCCCCACTCCCACCTCCCTGCCCCACGGCGCCCGCTGCCCAGCTCCCATCTCCCTGCCCCACAGCGCCCCCTGCCCCACTCCCACCTCCCTGCCCCATGGCGCCCGCTGCCCAGCTCCCACCTCCCTGCCCCACGGCGCCCCCTGCCCCACTCCCACCTCCCTGCCCCACGGCGCCCCCTGCTCAGCCAACCACCTCCCTGTCCCACGGCGCCCCCTGCCCCACTCCCACCTCCCTGCCCCATGGCGCCCGCTGCCCAGCTCCCACCTCCCTGCCCCACGGCGCCCCCTGCCCCACTCCCACCTCCCTGCCCCACGGCGCCCCCTGCTGTCACTCACGTTGGCCTCCTCGCCACCCAGCAGCCCAGGGTTCTTGCTGAGGTCCAGGTGCTGCAGGGAGCTGCTGAAGGCCGGGTTGGCCCCCAGGGTCTGACAGAGCCCAGCCAGCCCTGGGAGGGGACGGAGGGAGGTGAGTGGGGGGAGCTGGGACCCCCTGCCCATCCCCCACCCTGCCCCTCTGGTTGGAGAGCTTCTTCCTCCCCCATTGTGCCCACAGATCTCCCCTCCCCCCAGCCCCCCGCTACCTTTCGGGGTGACCCCAGTCCTGCAGAGCCCGAGCTGCCGCAGCCCCTTGGGGAAGTAGAGGAATTGCTGGCTCAGGGAGATGAGACCTGCACAGGGGAGGGAGAGGGAAGAGATTAGGGGAATCCGGGAGGGGGTGAGAGCAAAGATGGGGGCAGGACAGGGGGAGGACATGGGGGGGTGTGTACTGGGGCCTGGGGGGATATTGGGGGTGCTGAAAGTTGTCAAGATCTGGCAGGACATTGGGGGGTGCTGGGGGGTGTCCAGCGCTAGGGGATACTGGGGGGGACATTGGAGGTGCTGGGGGAACACTGGGGGGTGCTGGGGTGCATTGGGGAGAGCTGGCGGGTGTCTGGCACTGGAGAACACTGAGGGTAATGGGGGGCTCGGGGATACTGGGGGGACATTGGAGGTGCTGGGGGAACACTGGGGGGTGCTGGGGTGCATTGGGGAGAGCTGGCGGGTGTCTGGCACTGGAGGACACTGAGGGTAATGGGGGGCTCGGGGATACTGGGGGGACATTGGAGGTGCTGGGGTGTGTCCGGCACTAGGGGATACTGGGCGGATATTGGGGGTGCTGGGGGGCGTCCGGCGCTAGGGGATACTGGGGGGTCATTGAAGGTGCTGGGGGAACACTTGGGGGTGCTGGGGGGTGTCAGGTGCTGGAGGACACTGTGGAGACATTGGATGGTGCTGGGGGAGACTGGAGGCTACTGGGGGACACTGGGGGGCACTGGGGGGTCCCCACCTTTGTCTTCAATCTGGTTGTGTGACAGCACCAGGCTGTGCAGGGCTGAGCCGGGGTTGTCTCCCAGAGCGTAGGTCAGTTTGAGCGCGAAGTCCCTGCGCCAGAGAGAGTCGGGGGGTGATGCCCTGAACCCTGAACCCCAGCCCCTCCCCCAACCCAGCCAGTCCCCATCCTGGGGTCAGATCAGAGCCGGCGCCCCCTAGAGGGGCTGTGCCCCGTGCCCCGTTCCCCACCCTGGGGCCGGGTGGGAGCCGGCGCCCCCTAGAGGGGACGAGCCCTGCACCCCGTTCCCCGCCCTGGGGCCGGGTGGGAGTCGGCGCCCCCTAGAGGGGACAGGCCCTGCATCCTGTTCCACGCCCTGGGGCCGGCCGGGAGCCAGCGCCCCCTAGAGGGGACGGGCCCTGCATCCTGTTCCACGCCCTGGGGCCGGGCGGGAGCCGGCGCCCCCTAGAGGGGACGGGCCCCGCGCCCTGTTCCCCACCCTGGGGCCGGGTGGGAGCCGGTGCCCCCTAGAGGGGACAGGCCCTGCATCCTGTTCCACGCCCTGGGGCCGGGCGGGAGCCGGCGCCCCCTAGAGGGGACGGGCCCTGCGCCCCGTTCCCCGCCCTGAGGCCAGGTGGGAGCCGGCGCCCCCTAGAGGGGACAGGCCCTGCATCCTGTTCCACGCCCTGGGGCCGGGCGGGAGCCGGCGCCCCCTAGAGGGGACAGGCCCCACGCCCCTTTCCCTGCCCCGGGGCTGGGTGGGAGCCGCCGCCCCCTAGAGGGGACAGGCCGCGCGCCCCGTTCCCCACCCTGGGGCTGAGTGGGAGCCGGTGCCCCCTAGAGGGGACGGGCCGCACGCCCCATTCAGCACCCTGAGGCCGGGCAGGAGCCAGCGCCCCCTAGAGGGGACAGGCCGCGCGCCCCGTTCCCCACCCTGGGGCCGGGTGGGAGTCGGTGCCCCCTAGAGGGGACGGGCCCTGCGCCCCGTTCCCCGCCCTGGGGCCGGGTGGGAGCCGGCGCCCCCTAGAGGGGACGGGCCCTGAGCCCCGTTCCCCGCCCTGGGGCTGGGTGGGAGTCGGCGCCCCCTAGAGGGGACGGGCCCTGCATCCTGTTC
Source organism: Gopherus evgoodei (assembly GCF_007399415.2). Taxonomy (NCBI): domain Eukaryota; kingdom Metazoa; phylum Chordata; order Testudines; family Testudinidae; genus Gopherus; species Gopherus evgoodei. Next base: position 13,850 of record NW_022059785.1, on the reverse strand, counting down.
CACGCCCTGGGGCCGGGCGGGAGCCGGCGCCCCCTAGAGGGGACGGGCCCCGCGCCCTGTTCCCCACCCTGGGGCCGGGTGGGAGCCGATGACCCCTAGAGAGGACGGGCCCTGCGCCCCGTTCCCCGCCCTGAGGCCGGGTGGGAGCCGGCGCCCCCTAGAGGGGACAGGCCCTGCATCCTGTTCCCCGCCCTGGGGCCGGGCGGGAGCCAGCGCCCCCTAGAGGGGACAGGCCCCGCGCCCCTTTCCCTGCCCCGGGGCTGGGTGGGAGCCGCCGCCCCCTAGAGGGGACGGGCTGCGCGCCCCGTTCCCCGCCCTGGGGCCGAGTGGGAGCCGATGCCCCCTAGAGGGGATGGGCCGCACGCCCCATTCAGCACCCTGAGGCCGGGCGGGAGCCAGCGCCCCCTAGAGGGGACAGGCCGCGCGCCCCGTTCCCCACCCTGGGGCCGGGTGGGAGCCGGCGCCCCCTAGAGGGGACGGGCCCTGCATCCTGTTCCACGCCCTGGGGCCGGGTGGGAGCCGGCGCCCCCTAGAGGGGACGGGCCCCGCGCCCTGTTCCCCACCCTGGGGCCGGGTGGGAGCCGATGACCCCTAGAGAGGACGGGCCCTGCGCCCCGTTCCCCGCCCTGAGGCCGGGTGGGAGCCAGCGCCCCCTAGAGGGGACAGGCCCTGCATCCTGTTCCACGTCCTGGGGCCGGGCGGGAGCCGGCGCCCCCTAGAGGGGACAGGCCCTGCATCCTGTTCCACGCCCTGGGGCCGGGCGGGAGCCGGCGCCCCCTAGAGGGGACAGGCCCCGCGCCCCTTTCCCTGCCCCGGGGCTGGGTGGGAGCCGCCGCCCCCTAGAGGGGACAGGCCGCGCGCCCCGTTCCCCACCCTGGGGCTGAGTGGGAGCCGGTGCCCCCTAGAGGGGACGGGCCGCACGCCCCATTCAGCACCCTGAGGCCGGGCGGGAGCCAGCGCCCCCTAGAGGGGACAGGCCGCGCGCCCCGTTCCCCACCCTGGGGCCGGGTGGGAGCCGCCGCCCCCTAGAGGGGACAGGCCCCGCGCCCCTTTCCCTGCCCCGGGGCTGGGTGGGAGCCGCCGCCCCCTAGAGGGGACGGGCTGCGCGCCCCGTTCCCCGCCCTGGGGCCGAGTGGGAGCCGATGCCCCCTAGAGGGGACGGGCCGCACGCCCCATTCAGCACCCTGAGGCCGGGTGGGAGCCAGCGCCCCCTAGAGGGGACAGGCCGCGCGCCCCGTTCCCCACCCTGGGGCTGAGTGGGAGCCGGTGCCCCCTAGAGGAGATGGGACGCCTGCCCCTTTCCCTGCCCCGGGGCTGGGTGGGAGCCGGCGCCCCCTAGAGGGGACGGGCCGCGTGCCCCGTTCAGGGCCCCGGGGCTGGGTGGGAGCCGCCGCCCCCTAGAGGGGACGGGCCGCGTGGCCCGTTCAGGGCCCTGGGGCCGGGTGGGAGCCGCTGCCCCCTAGAGGGGACGGGCCGCGTGCCCCTTTCCCTGCCCCGGGGCTGGGTGGGAGCCGGCGCCCCCTAGAGGGGACGGGCCGCGCGCCCCGTTCAGGGCGCTGGGGCCGGGTGGGAGCCGCTGCCCCCTAGAGGGGACGGGCCGCGCGCCCCTTTCCCTGCCCTGGGGCTGGGTGGGAGCCGCTGCCCCCTAGAGGGGACGGGCCGCGTGCCCCGTTCAGGGCCCTGGGGCCAGGTGGGAGCCGGCGCCCCCTAGAGGGTAGCGGGAGTTTTTGGGGGGCTCACTCACGTTTTTAACCCCACGTTGTCCAGCACCAGCTCCTCCAGGTGATGGGACTTGCTGAGCGTGTGCAGAACCTGCTCGGCGACCTCGGAGCTCTGGGGAGATGGAAGGAGACAGAGAGCGCAGGGGAGAGATGCGGGGACCCCCCGGCCAAGCAACAGGGGGTGCTGGGGAGGCATAGCCCCCTGGAGTCCCTATGGGGGAAATTCTGGGGGTGCAGGGGATGGTTTGGGGGGCAGGGTGATTCCTGGGTGGTTTGGGGGTTCTGTGCGGTTTTGGGGCTGCAGGGGATGAATTGAGGGCTGAGGAAGTTTTGGGGTGCAGGGCAGTTTGTGGGCATAGAGGAGGAGGGATTTGGGTGTACAGAGTATTTTCATGGGTAGAGAAGGGGTTTGGGATTGATGGTGGGTTGTGGGGTGCAGGAGAATGTTTCAGGGCACAGACAAGTGTTCTGGAGTGCAGGGGATTTGGGGGTACAGAGATATGAGACAAGAAAGTTTCAGGGTATAGAGGAGGGTTTTGGCTTCAGAGGGATGGGATTTGGGGGTGCAGAAGGGAATTTTGGGGTACAGATAGAGTTTGGGGATGTAGAGGAGGGTTTCTGGGTGCAGGGTGGCTTTTGGGGCACAGACCAGGGTTTTGGGATGCAGGGGGGTTGGGGATGGGATTTTGGGGCAGGGTTTTGGGGTGCCAGGGTGGGATATCGGGCATAGTGGAGGAGGGGGTTGGGGACCAGGAGATGTTTTGGGGTGCAGGGGAATGTTTCAGGGCATAGAGGGGCAGGATTTGGGGTTCAGAGGAATTTGAGCATCCAGTGGAGATTGTGTCCAGGAAACTTTGAGTCAAGGGGTGGGTTTTGGGATCCAAGGGCGGGTTTTGGGGCACAGGGACATGTTTGGGGGCCCAGGGGAGGGATTTTGGGGCCCAGGGGCATGTTTGCGGGCACAGGTTGGGTTTGGGGACAGGGTGGGTTTGGTGGTCTAGGGGTGGGTTTTGGGGTCCAGGGGCAGCTTTTGGGGGCACAGGGGTGGGTTTTAGGGGGTACCTACCAGCCTCAGGTCCTTGCAGTGCAGCCGCGTGAACCAAGGGTTGTAGGCGAGGGCAGCGACGATCAAGGCCAGGTCCCTACGGGGAGAGTCACGGGGAAGGGGGTGAGTGCCCCCACATCTGCCAGCACCCCCACCGCGCTGATGGGGGAGGAGTGCCCCAGGAGGGTCTGATGGGGAGAAGAGGGGCTGGGGTGTCTGTGGGGATGCAGGGTATTGGGGTACTGCCAGGTGGGTTTGGGGGTATAGATGGGTTTCAGAGGTTCAGGAAGTATTGGGGGGTTGGGCTAGGTTTGGGGGGTACGGGGTACTGGAACACGGGTACATGGGCTATTGTGGTGCTGGCAGTGGGTATTGAGGGCACGGGGGGTTGGAGAACTGGATTTTTGGAGGTGCAGAGGGTATTGGGGTACAGGACTATTGGGGTGCTGGAAAGGGGTATTGGGATACAGGCAGGGTGGGGTACAATTTTTGTGGGTCTGGGGGTATTGATGTACAGGTGGGTTGGACTACCAGTTTTTGGGGGTGCAGGGTGTCAGAGTACAGGGATATCAGGGTGCAGGAATATTGGGGTAGGGGGTATCAGGGTATGTGGGCACCTGGTACAGTGTATTGGGGTAAAGGTGGGTTGGCGTACTGGCTATTGGGGTATCAGGATACAGGGTATCTGGGTGCAGGGTACTAGAGCACAGGTATTGGGGTACAGGGTACCAGCGTATGAGGTGTCAGAGTAAAGGTGGGTTGGGGTGCTGGTTTCTAGGGGTGCAGGGGTATTGAGGCATGAGGTATGGGGGTGTGGGCCCAGGAGTATAAGAGTACAGGGGGCATTGGGGCACAGCATACCTCGGAAGGGAATATTGGTACTATTTCAGGGGGTGCTGGGATGGGGTGCAGTGTATTGGGGTGCAGGTGAGTCGGGGTACAGGTGGGTGGGATTCCAGATTTTGCAGGTGCAGGTGGAATGGGTACAGGGGGAATCAGGGAATAGGGGAATTGGGGTGAAGGGTTATAGGGGTACAGGGGTATCAGGTTATGTGGTATTGGGGTGCAGGGTTATCAGGGTACAGGGGTATCGGGTTATGTGGTATTGGTGTTCAGGGTTATCAGGGTACAGGGGTATCGGGTTATGTGGTATTGGTGTTCAGGGTTATCGGGGTACAGGGGTATCGGGTTATGTGGTATTGGGGTGCAGGGTTATCAGGGTACAGGGGTATCGAGTTATGTGGTATTGGTGTTCAGGGTTATCAGGGTACAGGGGTATCGGGTTATGTGGTATTGGGGTGCAGGGTTATCAGGGTACAGGGGTATCGGGTTATGTGGTATTGGTGTTCAGGGTTATCAGGGTACAGGGGTATCGGGTTATGTGGTATTGGGGTGCAGGGTTATCAGGGTACAGGGGTATCGAGTTATGTGGTATTGGGGTGCAGGGTTATCAGGGTACAGGGGTATCGAGTTATGTGGTATTGGGGTGCAGGGTTATCAGGGTACAGGGGTATCGGGTTATGTGGTATTGGGGTGCTGGGTTATCGGGGTACAGGGGACATCGGGGAGTCCCTCACCGGCTTTCCAAGTGGCTGAAGTCCAACAGGTTGAATTCCCGGTTGTCAGCCGAGTGGTAGATGGTGTCGACATCCTGGAAATGGGGGGAAGGAGGATGAGAGAAATGGGGGGACCCATGTCCCCACCCAAGAGCCCTGGGCAAGGGGACCCGCCCCTTCTCCCCCACTGCCTCCTCCAGCCCCTCCTCCGCCTTCCTTTCCCCCCACCCCATCCTACCCACTGCATTTCCTCCTCCCTCCCCTCCTCCTGCCCCCCAACATCCAGCCCCCCCATACCTACCCACTGCACCTCCTCTGCCCTCCCCTCCCCCTGCCTCCCACACCTCCAGGCCCCCCATACCTACCCACTGCACCTCCTCTGCCCTCCCCTCCCCCTGCCCCCCACACCTCCAGGCCCCCCATACCTACCCACTGCACCTCCTCTGCCCTCCCCTCCCCCTGCCCCCCAACCCCCAGCCCCCCATACCTACCCACTGCACCTCCTCTGCCCTCCCCTCCCCTACCCCCCAACCCCCAGCCCCCCCATACCTACCCACTGCACCTCCTCCGCCTTCCCCTCCCCCTGCCCCCCACACCTCCAGCCCCCAATATCTACTCACTGCACCTCCTCTGCCCTCCCCTCCCCCTGCCCCCTCACCCCCAGCCCCCCCATACCTACCCACTGCACCTCCTCTGCTCTCCCCTCCCCCTGCCCCCACACCTCCAGCCCCCCCATACCTACCCACTTCACCTCCTCTGCCCTCCCCTCCCCTACCCCCCAACCCCCAGCCCCCCCATACCTACCCACTGCACCTCCTCTGCCCTCCCCTCCCCTACCCCCCAACCCCCAGCCCCCCCATACCTACCCACTGCACCTCCTCTGCCCTCCCCTCCCCTACCCCCCAACCCCCAGCCCCCCCATACCTACCCACTGCACCTCCTCTGCCCTCCCCTCCTCTACCCCCCAACCCCCAGCCCCCCCATACCTACCCACTGCACCTCCTCTGCCCTCTCCTCCCCTACCCCCCAACCCCCAGCCCCCCCATACCTACCCACTGCACCTCCTCTGCCCTCCCCTCCCCCTGCCCCCACACCTCCAGCCCCCCCATACCTACCCACTGCACCTCCTCCGCCCTCCCCTCCCCCTGCCCCCACACCTCCAGCCCCCCCATACCTACCCACTGCACCTCCTCTGCCCTCCCCTCCCCCTGCCCCCACACCTCCAGCCCCCCATACCTACCCACTGCACCTCCTCCGCCCTCCCCTCCCCCTGCCCCCCACACCTCCAGCCCCCCCATACCTACCCACTGCACCTCCTCTGCCCTCCCCTCCCCCTAGCCCCCAACCCCCAGCCCCCCCATACCTACCCACTGCACCTCCTCTGCCCTCCTCTCCCCCTGCCCCCCACACCACCAGCCCCCCCATACCTACCCACTGCACCTCCTCTGCCCTCCCCTCCCCTACCCCCCAACCCCCAGCCCCCCCATACCTACCCACTGCACCTCCTCCGCCTTCCCCTCCCCCTGCCCCCTCACCCCCAGCCCCCCCATACCTACCCACTGCACCTCCTCTGCCCTCCCCTCCCCCTACCCCCTCATCCCCAGCCCCCCATACCTACCCACTGCACCTCCTCCCGGCAGCACAGCCCGTTGTAGTCGCAGAGGGCGGCGTAGGTCTCGGAGAACCCCCCTGCCAGGGAGACAGAGAAAGCCACCGACATCAGTGTGGGGGGGCTCCCCTGGCCCCCTCCCCGCCCCCCAGTCCCCTCCCCCACATTCTCCCCCCCCCACTCACCGCAGATGCTGTGGCTGGTGGAAGTTGAACTCTCGGAGTTGGGGGACGTGTCCCGGGGGGTCTCAGGGGTCCTCAGACAGCTGTGGGGGAGGCACGATGTCAGGATGCCTGGGTTCTATCCCCTCCCCCGCTCCCTGCAGCCCAGTGCCCCCTGCTGCCCCCCGCCCCGCTCCCTGCAGCCCAGTGACCCCCAGTGACCCCCTCACTCCCTGCAGCCCAGTGCCCCCTGCTACCCCCCGCCCCGCTCCCTGCAGCCCAGTGACCCCCAGTGACCCCTCACTCCCTGCAGCCCAGTGCCCCCTGCTACCCCCACCCCACTCCCTGCAACCCAGCATCCCCTGCTGCCCCCCACCCCGCTCCCTGCAGCCCAGTGACCCCTTCACTCCCTGCAGCCCAGTGCCCCCTGCTGCCCCCCGCCCCGCTCCCTGCAGCCCAGTGACCCCCAGTGACCCCCTCACTCCCTGCAGCCCAGTGCCCCCTGCTGCCCCCCGCCCCACTCCCTGCAGCCCAGTGACCCCCAGTGACCCCTCACTCCCTGCAGCCCAGTGCCCCCTGCTACCCCCCACCCCACTCCCTGCAGCCCAGTGACCCCCAGTGACCCCTCACTCCCTGCAGCCCAGCGCCCCCTGCAACCCCACCCCACTCCCTGCAACCCAGCATCCCCTGCTGCCCCCCACCCCGCTCCCTGCAGCCCAGTGACCCCCAGTGACCCCCTCACTCCCTGCAGCCCAGCGCCCCCTGCTGCCCCCCGCCCCGCTCCCTGCAGCCCAGTGACCCCCAGTGACCCCTCACTCCCTGCAGCCCAGTGCCCCATGCTACCCCCCACCCCACTCCCTGCAGCCCAGCGCCCCCTGCAACCCCACCCCACTCCCTGCAACCCAGCATCCCCTGCTGCCCCCCGCCCCGCTCCCTGCAGCCCAGTGACCCCCAGTGACCCCTCACTCCCTGCAGCCCAGCGCCCCCTGCTGCCGCTGCCTGGCTCTGTGCAGCCCAGCGCCCCCCTCACTCCCTGCAGCCCAGCGCCCCCTATTGCCCCTGCCCTGCTCCCCGCAGCCCAGTGCCCCCTGCTACCCCCCACCCTGCTCCCTGCAGCCCAGAGCCCCCCAGTGACTCCTCACTCTCTGCAGCCCAGCGTCCCCTGCTGCCCCCCACCCCACTCCCTGCAGCCCAGTGACCTCCAGTGCACCCCACACTCCCTGCAGCCCAGTGACCCCCTCACTCCCTGCAGCCCAGCGCCCCCAGTGACCCCTCACTCCCTGCAGCTCAGCGCCCCCAGTGACCCCTCACTCCCTGCACCCCAGAGCCCCCCAGTGACCCCTCCCTCCCTGCAGCCCAACGCCTCATGCTGCCCCCCCCTCTCCGGGGCGCACTCACCCCGCCGTGGGGCTGGGGAAGATCTTGCCGAGAGCCGCGTTGACGTGCTGGGTGACCTGCTCGGCGCTGGCCGGGCTGGGGAATTTGAAGCTGTAGGTGGCTTTCTCCGTGTCCACCAGGATCTGAGAGACGGGGGCCGGGAGACGGGGGGAGATTGGGGGGTGGGGGCGGGGACCAGGGGGGAATCGGGAGGGGGGAAGACAATGAGAACATTTCTCACCAAACGCAAATTATTCCCATTGCTAAGAGCTGATCAACTCCCCACCACTACCCAAGAGCATGGGGGGGAGGGCCAGCAGGGGGCACTGTCCCCAGGCCGGGGGGGGCAGTAACAGCGGGGGGGACACAGGGCGGAGGGGCCAGCAGGGGGCACTGTCCCCAGGCCGGGGGGGCAGTAACAGCGGGGGGGGACACAGAGCGGAGGGGCCAGCAGGGGGCACTGTCCCAGGGCGGGGGGGGGCAGTAACAATGGGGGGGACACAGGGTGGAGGGGCCAGCAGGGGGCACTGTCCCTGGGCGGGGGGGGCAGTAACAGCGGGGGGGGACACAGGGCGGAGGGGCCAGCAGGGGGCGCTGTCCCTGGGCAGGGGGGGCAGTAACAATGGGGGGGACACAGAGTGGGGGGCCAGCAGGGGGCACTGTCCCTGGGTGGAGGGGGCAGTAACAGCAAGGGGGACACAGGGCGGGGGGCCAGCAGGGGGCACTGTCCCCAGGCCGGGGGGGGTAGTAACAGCGGGGGGGACACAGGGCGGGGGGCCAGCAGGGGGCACTGTCCCTGGGCGGGGGGGGCAGTAACAGCAGGGGAGGGACACAGGGCGGAGGGGCCAGCAGGGGGCACTGTCCCTGGGCGGGGGGGGCAGTAACAGCAGGGGAGGGACACAGGGCGGAGGGGCCAGCAGGGGGCGCTGTCCCTGGGCAGGGGGGGCAGTAACAATGGGGGGGACACAGAGTGGGGGGCCAGCAGGGGGTGCTGTCCCTGGGCAGGGGGGGGGCAGTAACAGCAAGGGGGACACAGGGCGGAGGGGCCAGCAGGGGGTGCTGTCCCTGGGCAGGGGGGGCAGTAACAATGGGGGGGACACAGAGTGGGGGGCCAGCAGGGGGTGCTGTCCCTGGGCAGGGGGGGGCAGTAACAATGGGGGGGACACAGGGCGGGGGGGCCAGCAGGGGGCACTGTCCCTGGGTGGAGGGGGCAGTAACAGCAAGGGGGACACAGGGCGGAGGGGCCAGCAGGGGGCACTGTCCCTGGGCGGGGGGGGGCAGTAACAGCAGGGGAGGGACACAGGGCGGAGGGCCAGCAGGGGGCGCTGTCCCTGGGCGGGGGGGGGGCAGTAACAGCAGGGGAGGGACACAGGGCGGAGGGGCCAGCAGGGGGCGCTGTCCCTGGGCAGGGGGGGTAGTAACAATGGGGGGGACACAGAGTGAGGGGCCAGCAGGGGGTGCTGTCCCTGGGCAGGGGGGGTAGTAACAATGGGGGGGACACAGAGTGAGGGGCCAGCAGGGGGTGCTGTCCCTGGGCAGGGGGGGCAGTAACAATGGGGGGGACACAGGGCGGGGGGGCCAGCAGGGGGCGCTGTCCCTGGGTGGAGGGAGCAGTAACAGCGGGGGGTACACAGGGTGGAGGGGCCAGCAGGGGGCACTGTCCCTGGGTGGAGGAGGCAGTAACAGCGGGGGGGACACAGGGTGGAGGGGCCAGCAGGGGGCACTGTCCCTGGGTGGAGGAGGCAGTAACAGCGGGGGGGGGACACAGGGTGGAGGGGCCAGCAGGGTGCGCTGTCCCTGGGTGGAGGAGGCAGTAACAGCGGGGGGGACACAGGGTGGAGGGGCCAGCAGGGGGCGCTGTCCCAGGGCGGGGGGGGCAGTAACAGCGGGGGAGGGACACAGGGCGGAGGGCCAGCAGGGGGCGCTGTCCCTGGGTGGAGGGGGCAGTAACAGCGGGGGGGACACAGGGTGGAGGGGCCAGCAGGGGGCACTGTCCCAGGGCGGGGGGGGCAGTAATAGCAGGGGGGGCAGCAGGGGGAGCTGTCTTTGGGCCGGGGGGCACTTACCTGGCAGTGGTTTATTGTGTTTAATGTTCGAATTTCCAAGACATTGAAGGAGCTTTCGACCTGGGGAGAGACGGGAGAAATGAGTGTGTGTGTGTGTGTGTGTGTGTGTGTCAGTGTGTTTGTGTTTGTGCGAGTGTCCATGAGTGTGTGTGTGTGCCAGTGTGTTTGTGTTTGTGCGAGTGTCCATGAGTGTGTGTGTGTGTGTCAGTGTGTTTGTGTGTCTGTGTTTGTGCAAGTGTCCATGAGTGTGTGTGTGTCGGTGTGTTTGTGTGTCTGTGTTTGTGCGAGTGTCCATGAGTGTGTGTGTGTCAGTGTGTTTGTGTGTCTGTGTTTGTGCGAGTGTCCATGAGTGTGTGTGTCAGTGTGTTTGTGTGTCTGTGTTTGTGCGAGTGTCCATGAGTGTGTGTGTCAGTGTGTTTGTGTGTCTGTGTTTGTGCGAGTGTCCATGAGTGTGTGTGTGTCGGTGTGTTTGTGTGTCTGTGTTTGTGCGAGTGTCCATGAGTGTGTGTGTGTCGGTGTGTTTGTGTGTCCTGTGTTTGTGCGAGTGTCCATGAGTGTGTGTGTGTCAGTGTGTTTGTGTGTCTGTGTTTGTGCGAGTGTCCATGAGTGTGTGTGTGTCGGTGTGTTTGTGTGTCTGTGTTTGTGCGAGTGTCCATGAGTGTGTGTGTGTCAGTGTGTTTGTGTGTCTGTGTTTGTGCGAGTGTCCATGAGTGTGTGTGTGTGTCAGTGTGTTTGTGTGTCTGTGTTTGTGCGAGTGTCCATGAGTGTGTGTGTGTCAGTGTGTTTGTGTGTCTGTGTTTGTGCAAGTGTCCATGAGTGTGTGTCCATGTTTGTGTGCCTGTCCCCGTGTCCCCGTGTCCCTGCTGGCCGGGCCCCACGTGCGTCTCACACTCACCTTGGCCGGCACTTTCAGCCCGAAGACGTGGAGCCGCCAGGCCGTCAGTACCTGTGGGGAGCAAGCAGCCCCCGTGAAACGAGTGCGGGGAGACGCCTTGATTCCCCACCCCCCCGCCACAGGGCTCAGAGCGCAGTCAGCCCTGGGGAGAACGACATCAAAGCTTCTGGGGTGACTCATGGAAAGAGGGTCTGGGGGGGCTGCAGGTCCAGAGTGAGGGGCACCAGTGGGGAGGGGGCAGGGCTGGGTTGGCAGGGGCTGCAGGTCAGGAGTGAGGGGCACCAGCAGGGCTGGGGGGGGCTGGGCTGGCAGGGGGCTGCAGGTGGGGAGTGAGGGGCACTGCCAGGCTGGGGGGGCAGGGCTGGATTGGCAGGGGCTGCAGGTCAGGAGTGAGGGGCACCAGCAGGGCTGGGGGGGGGCTGGGCTGGCAGGGGGCTGCAGGTGGGGAGTGAGGGGCACTGCCAGGCTGGGGGGGCAGGGCTGGGTTGGCAGGGGCTGCAGGTCAGGAGTGAGGGGCACCGGCAGGGCTGGGGGGGGACCCCCAGTGACCCCTCACTCCCTGCAGCCCAGCGCCCCCTGCTGCTCCCTGCCCCGCTCCCTGCAGCCCAGTGACCCCCAGTGACCCCTCACTCCCTGCAGCCCAGTGCCCCCTGCTACCCCCCACCCTGCTCCCTGCAGCCCAGAGCCCCCCAGTGACTCCTCACTCTCTGCAGCCCAGCATCCCCTGCTGCCCCCCACCCCACTCCCTGCAGCCCAGTGCACCCCACACTCCCTGTAGCCCAGTGACCCCCAGTGACCCCCACACTCCCTGCAGCCCAGGAGAGGGAGGGAGAGACACCCCCCCCAGCCAGTAACTCACCAACACACGATCCTCAAACTTCCTAGGCTTGGTTTCAAGCTTCACCTTCAGCAGCAGAGGGTTGGGCGGGCGGCTCAGGACCTTGCGAATGCTGTCTGCAAAGGGGGGAGGGGATCAACGCTGGGTGGCCCCCCAGCCCCGTCCCCAGCAGGGTGGGACCACGCAATTCACCTCCCAGCCCCCGCAATAAGGTCTGCAGCAGGGGGCACCATGCCACAGGGAGCGGGGACAGTGGGGGCGCTGGGCTGCAGGGAGCAGGGTGGGGGGCAGCAGGGGGTGCTGGGTTGCAGAAAGTGGGGTGGAGGCAGCAGGGTGGGCGGCAGCAGGGGGCACTGGGCTGCAGGGAGCGGGGTGGGGGGCAGTAGGGGGCGCTGGGTTGCAGAGAGTGGGGTGGAGGCAGCAGGGTGGGGGCAGCAGGGGGCGCTGGGCTGCAGGGAGCGGGGTGGGGGGCAGCGGGGGCGCTGGGCTGAAGGGAGCAGGGTGGGGGGCAGCAGGGGGCGCTGGGCTGAAGGGAGCGGGTGCAGCAGGGGGCGCTGGGCTGCAGGGAGCGGGGTGGGGGCAGCAGGGGGCGCTGGGCTGCAGGGAGCGGGGTGGGGGGCAGCAGGGGGCGCTGGGCTGCAGGGAGCGGGGTGGGGGGCAGCAGGGGGCGCTGGGCTGAAGGGAGCAGGGTGGGGGGCAGCAGGGGGCGCTGGGCTGAAGGGAGCGGGTGCTGCACGGGGCGCTGGGCTGCAGGGAGCGGGCTGGGGGCAGCAGGGGGTGCTGGGCTGAAGTGAGCGGGTGCAGCACGGGGTGCTGTGCTGCAGGGAGCGGGGTGGGGGGCAGCAGGGGGCGCTGGGCTGAAGGGAGCGGGTGCAGCAGGGGGCGCTGGGCTGCAGGGAGCGGGGTGAGGGGCAGCAGGGGGCGCTGTGTTGCAGGGAGCGGGTGCAGCAGGGGGCGCTGTGTTGCAGGGAGTGGGTGCAGCAGGGGGAGCTGGACTGCAGGGAGCAGGGTGGGGGGCAGCAGGGGGCGTTGGGCTGCAGGGAGCGGGGTGGGGAGCAGCAGGGGGCGCTGGGCTGCAGGGAGCAGGGTGGGGAGCAGCAGGGGGCGCTGGGCTGCAGGGAGCAGGGTGGGGGGCAGCAGGGGGCGCTGTGTTGCAGGGAGCGGGTGCAGCAGGGGGCGCTGGGCTTCAGGGAGCGGGGTGGGGGGCAGCACGGGGCGCTGGGCTGAAGGTAGTGGGTGCAGCAGGGGGCGCTGGGCTGCAGGGAGCAGGGTGGGGGGCAGCAGGGGGCGCTGGGCTGCAGAGAGCGGGGTGGGGGGCAGCAGGGGGCGCTGGGCTGCAGGGAGTGGTGTGGGGGGCAGCAGGGGGCGCTGGGCTGAAGGGAGCGGGGTGGGGGGCAGCAGGGGGCACTGGGCTGCAGGGAGCAGGGTGGGGGGCAGCAGGGGGCGTTGGGCTGCAGGGAACAGGGTGGGGGCAGCAGGGGGCGTTGGGCTGCAGGGAGCGGGGTGGGGGGCAGCAGGGGGCGCTGGGCTGAAGGGAGCGGGTGCCGCACGGGGCGCTGGGCTGCAGGGAGCGGGGTGGGGGCAGCAGGGGGCGCTGGGTTGCAGGGAGCGGGTGCAGCAGGGGACTCTGGGCTGCAGGGAGCGGGGTGGGGGGCAGCAGGGGGCGCTGGGCTGCAGGGAGCAGGGTGGGGGGCAGCAGGAGGCGTTGGGCTGCAGGGAGCGGGGTGGGGGGCAGCAGGGGGCGCTGGGCTGCAGGGAGTGGTGTGGGGGGCAGCAGGGGGCGCTGGGCTGCAGGGAGCGGTGTGGGTGCAGCAGGGGGTGCTGTTCCGTGGGGTGCCTGACCCTGGCATCTCGCCCAGACAGGGAGAAGCCGGGGGGGGGGGCAGGGACAGGAAATGAAGCTGCCGCTCCCTGTCACACTTTAAAAAGGAAACCCACAGAGACCGGAACACAGGATGGGGCCCACGGGTGGCGGAGGGAACAGCCCTGCCCCCCCAGGCGCCCCCCACTCCCCTCCCGCAGCCCATGTTAGGATTACGGGAACCGTTCGTGGGGTCCCCGTTCGGGGAGGAGGAGGATTCCCGGGGTCATTCCAACCCCACTGGCCCTGGGGTGGGGGGTGAATTATCTCAGTGTGTTTCGGACAAGGGTCCCAGACAGCAAGTGTGAATCACGACAAAGCCCCTGATATCGGGGCACTGGGCACCCCAGTTTGTAACAGTGTCTGTGACAGGTGTGTGCACTCCAGGGGCTGTGTGGGCATGGGGGGAGAGAGAGGAGGGGTGTGGGGATAGATAGATAGATAGATAGATAGATAGATAGATAGATAGAGGGGGTGGATGGGGATAGATAGATAGAGGGGGTGGATGGGTATAAATAGATAGATGGGGGATGGATGGGGATAGACAGATAGATAGGGGGGTGATTGGGTATAGATAGATAGATAGATAGATAGAGGGGGTGGATGGGGATAGGTAGATAGAGGGGGTGGTTGGGTATAGATAGATAGATTGGGGGGCTGGTTGGAGATAGATAGGGGGGTGATTGGGTATAGATAGATAGATAGAGGGGGTGGATGGGGA